>NC_072738.1:112495693-112795693 GCF_026930045.1 Uloborus diversus | reverse complement strand
AACATATCTTGCAAAATCCAGGAACTTTTTCCGCTAAAATTCAGTAACTTTCCTGACATTATCCTGGAAGCCTCCTGAAAATTCAGAAATCTTGCCGTTAAAAGCCAGTCGTCTCTCCGGAAAATTAGTGTAGACTTAAGAAGGTATAATATAATAGCTTGGCACATTAATGACTTATCGAGGAAGTTCCAAGAGCATTACTGCAAACATGGCCAAAGCTAAGTCAGAATTGCTGGTAAGTAACGAGAATTTTACTCGCCTCGGACCATAATTGAAATGAAGCCGATACACTTTATAAATACACTCAGTTAATCTTTAAACTGGGAGCTAAAAATATTTTTCACAACAGTGAATGGTCTGCATTCGTGCAACTTGTAGCAATTCAGGAAACTTTTTGACAGTGATACTTGATTTTTCCAGGAAGTGGGTAAAAACCATTAAAATCCTGAAACGTAACATGGAAATACCCAGTAACGTTTCGGGATTTTTTTACAGTGAACATTATTAATTTCTTTAAAAAAAATCCAAAAAAGGAAAAAAAATCGATATTTTTTGAACATTTTTTAAGAAAAATAAAATATATAATTTTAAAAGCGTTTGGAGATGTAAATGTTGATTATAGGTAACATTAATATCTCTTAGAAATTTTAGTTCAATAGAGTAATTTCTTTAAATTTTCCAAGTCACTAAATCAACCAAAATCGAGTTTTTTTCTTCCTTTTCAAACAATCTTGTAAAACCGAAATAGGTTTAATGCACACAATAGAAATATTTTAAACACAGAATCTAAACTTATTTATCAATTATATATTTATTTTCTCATTTAGATAATTTATTACATTATATTTAAGAACGTTTGCTATATATCATTATTGTAGATTTTTATCCAGTAATGGTGCTATTCGATTAACAAGCACCCAACAAGAACAAATATTTTTTTTTTTCACCAGTAAAAATTTTTCGATTTTTAAATTCCGCAAATGTTTTTTTTTTTACTGAATTTCCTTTAGGCGCGTTCGAACAGACTTTACTCAAATAGTGAATAGGGCTGTCTTCTTTTTTGAGTGGAAAGAAAAAAAAATGAATTTCCGAACTTCAAAACGTACAAATGATTTTCTTTTCATGTGAAAAAGAGCAAAAATCATTATATTACAACTCTGATACAAGAAATCGGTTCAAAATACACGGAGAAGCTGAAACTATACAGTAGGGTGTGTCTTATAATGCACTTTTTAAAAAAGTTTTGAATTTCTTATGGGGCACCCCTTTAATTGTTTCTTTTGATGAAAAAATACACACATAAAAGTTTCATAGAATTTGATCATAATTTAGGGGGTGCTACAAGTGATTAAAATTACATTCATTGTGAAAAAATGGTGTAAAAATCAACTCCCCAATACATCTGGTCACATTTTTAATCAACATGAAATTAAGTTCGTTGGGTTTAACATAACACAAATACCTATTTCTAATATATACAAGAAAATAATAAGCATTTCATGGTTGTCATTTTGTGTAATAATGTCAAAAAAACAACCTAAAGTTCGGTAATGCCATTTATATCACAGGTTACTTTCGGTCTTTTACATTCAGCAATATTGTAATTTTTCTCTTTGTGACAATACAAACTTTTCACTGATTGCTACTTATTATCCAGACTAAATAAATAAATTAAAAAAAATAAAATAAAAAGAGAGAGATTTGACAAATTTTGCAGCAGTGGTAGCACTTTCTAAATATTATTCAATTTTTATTTTTCAGATATGAGATTTTTTTTTTTCATCCAAAGGAACAAAATGAGAGGGTGCCTCATGAAAAAAAACACCTTTAAAAATAAGACGCACCCTACTATACAGTATAATATGCATATTTTACATTAATTTTTCTATATCTAATGAGCAGCGCCTTGGTTGTAATTGCTTGCGACTTAGAAGGTGCAAACACCAGTACCGTTGTGACAGGAGGTGTCAGTCGTCGTCTAGAGTGAAAACTAAACAGATCCATGCAGTGGTTGATTTTTTTTCTGCTGTATGCAAATCGACTTCCATTGCTTAAGACAGTTAATGCAACACTACATTGGAACAAAAAAAAAGGACCCAGAAGTCTTTTAATCTACTATCAGAAAAGATATCAAAACCTCCTAAAATCCACCACTGATGAAATTAAAAAAAATGTTCTCAGCGAATGCCCCTTCAAAACTTTGAATGGGATAGATCTTAGCACACATCAACAATATATTCGTATGAAGTTTGCCAACATGTTTCATCTTCTGATTGCTTAAGCAATTTTGGTACTAAAAAACCTTGTCTTTTAGTACTAGCAAGTAGATAACGATTGCCGCATGTCTTTTAAAGTTATACATTTCAAAGAATCAGAGTGAAAATGTGGTAGCTCTAAGTATATTGCTAAATGAGCAGTCTCCGAATAAAACATCTTGTTGATGTGAGCTAAAATCGGATCCAGTCAAAATTAAGGGAACATTCTAAAAGAATATACATTTAAACTTGCCAGTGGTAGATTAATACCTAATGGTCCAAGGTTTTTGACCCAAATCAACTGATTTTGCCCTTCCGGAACTGAACATTTTCATATTACACTGTAAAAACAATTCAGAAACGTTCCTGGAAAATAGTAGGCAGCTAACGTGCCCCATGTTTGCCAGTAACATACCTTGAAAAAACAGGACAGGTTTGCGTTAATAGTCAGTAACCTTCCTAAAACTAGTCAGGAATCCTTCTGTAAAATTCAAAAACCTTCCTAATCAAAGCCAGTCATGTTTCTGAACTAACTCAGGACCTTCAGCGAAAATTTATAAATGTATACAGCACTAGCTTGGCACCTTCCTCGAAAGTTTCTAGAGCATATACGACCGAAGCAAAGACGGAATTGCACACAATTCCATTCAAAGCTACCCTATCCGGACAATGTATTTCACCCTTGGCTGGGGCTCAGTCAATCCGAAGAGGCAGTAACTAAGCTGAAAGAGAAACGCCTCATTTAGAACAAACACCAATCCATCTTTACACTAGTAGCTAAACATGTTTTTCACCACACTATAAAATCGACACTCATAGAACTTGTTGCAATTCAGAAAACTTTTTCGGAACAAAACTTTTTTCACTGGAAACTAGTGTAAACCCCTGAAATCCCGAAACGCTACCCGGAAATAATCACTGACATTTTGGAATTGTTTTACAATGTAGATGGTAAAATTAGATGTTTAGTGCCGAGGGTATTTAAATCATTAATTAAAATAGGGAGCGTTGTTAAAAAAAAATCTTTCCGATTCCCCCAATATGAATGTGGCAAGTTAGCTTCATTTGATTTGTAGTAGGAATTTTGTTCATGTTTTTCTAAATTACGACAAATACAGCTAAAGCAACTGAGTAAGACACTAAAAGAAAAAACACCTTTCAGTTTCCTAAATAAAATCATTGCGCTTCCAACTGAGTTTTTAAAGATTTACCTTGATTATTCTATGCTCCACAAACGCACTTGATGATATCTTTAACACGTTTTGTCAAAATTGCTACTAACACAGTTTTCATCAGCTTCAGCTACTTTTATTAGAAAAATACTTCAGTTTAAAAGAAGCCGAGGTGCTTTCGCTATCTTTATGGTAGCAGCTTAATTAAAGGAATAACTGAGTTGGAATCCGTGACTGAAATTTAAAAAACGGATTAAGATAAACCTTATCTAGACTATACTGCTGAAGTGTGAGTTTTATAGTCATTTAACGATGCAGTTTATCTATTTAAAATCTTTTGTTGAACGTGTACAAAAATAGTTGTATTTTTGTTTTGAAAGCCACCGTAATTAGAAAGAAAAGAAGTTGAGATAAGATCCTTTTATTTTTAGCATTTTTTTTAAATGGAGAAGCGTTTATAATCCTTAACATAATTAATTTTGAAAGCATGATAGTTTATTGTTAATAATTTTCAACATTAGATAATTTTTGTAACAAGTAAAATACTTTTATGTTGTGGTTGATATCAACAACTTAAAAAATATTTTTATCCTTTAAGGATAAATGAATAATTTAGAACTATCTGGCTCATGGAAAAGCACATAACGCTTGATTTTTTATTGCGTTTCTTTATTTAATTTTCTTTTTTTTAAAAAAAGTATTTTGTTTTACTGTTAATTTGTGGCTGATTTTGTACCATTTGGAAATCAAGCAGCAGTGTCTTTCAAAATGGGTGATAATAATAACAATAATATAATGAGTCGAGTTAGATGTCATAATAAAACACTTCTACTTATTAGGAAATTATTTTATTATAGTACTAGGGGTACCCGCACGGCTTTGCCCGTAGTTGAAAAATTAAAAGGTCATTCGGTTCGCCTGTATATTTACAAATAATGGATGACGAATTTCTCGCCAATTGGCTATGTTCATTTGCTCTCCCATTCCACGTCATGATAATTTTGTAATTTACTCGTCCATCTTATGATAATTTTGCTCTGGAAAATGTTCTTAAAAAATGAAATAGAAAAAGAATAAAATCGAATTTTCGAAAAATCGCTTCGAGGTGCACCCCCCATGATACAAACTAACTAACTGCCAAATTTCATGAAAATCGGCCGAACGGTCTAGGCGCTATGAGCGTCACAGACATCCTACAGACGTCCAGACAGAGAGTCTTCCCGCTTTATTATTAGTAAGAAAATTCGTAATTGACCCGACCAGCCTGAAAGATTTCGATTTCGTATGCCTGCATGTTGTTTCTTCGTAGTATATTGTTGAAGAATTTAATTATGTGGTATAACTATCAGAGAAATGAATAAATAATTTGTAACATTTAGATTTTCACGACTTATATAATTGTAACACTTTTGTCTAAAGTCGTCTTAATTGTCCCAAACATTGGCGGTTTTTTAAAAATATATTTTTAAAGGTGATATATTAATGATCAGTTTGATTGTACTTTGTTGAATTCTTTCATGAATCCTATTTTTAATTCAATTAAGAAACAAACACACATTTATATCAGTTCTGTAAGCAAACCCTTTTCCTACTTTTTAATGAGCAAAATCATAACATAAATATTTAAAAAAAGAATTTTTTTATTTAAATTTAATAAAAAATTGTGGCTGATTTTAATTGTTAACAACTCAAAATATTCTTGATCAATTTTCAATTTTTTTTCAAAAAATTATGCACAAATATATAAGCTTTAATTTTCATTCGGCGATTTAAAAAGTATTAATAAAAAATGGAAAATATTTGAAGAAAAATGTCGAAAAACTCGAGGATACTTTTTTTTAAAAAATCACTGTTTTTGCAGTAAACTTTTTTTTTTCAAATTTGCTGAATGAAAATGAAAGTAGACTATCTCAAAAAGATATGCTCCAAATTTCATTACTTTATCTTTATCAGTTCTTGACTTATAAGAGTTTGAATACGAAAAATCGGGAACAATTGCATGATGTAGAAAAACTCGTTTAAAGTTTTAAAGTTAAATGTAATAATAGTTAAATGCATGCAATCCAAAATCTTTCGTTCTGATTAAGATAGAAACAAAATTCAAACGTCCTTCTGAGCAGAAGAAGAAAACGGATAAGTTTTTTTAAATGTTAAAATTTTTTTGCAGAATTTGACGATTTTTGTGTCCCGGACCCCCTTAAAGCCGACAATTTTATAAACAAGGGGCGAAACGCAAATTATTTGACGAAAAAATGATTCAATATTTAGTGAAATATTGAACACTTCCTTAGAAATTATTATTAAGGAGACATATTTAAACAAGTCCAGCTCAAGAACAAGAAAAAGTGAGATACATTAATTAAGATTGGTAGTGTTAAATTTCAGATGCGATCAATTTTATGTTACTATTTCTTTATGATGCAAATCTAAGTCTCACTTTTGACTGATCAGCATCTTTCTATTAATGATCCCCTGGTCTGTTGATTGAAACTATTTTTAATAGGTTAGAAATTGTACTTATTTAATTGTACCTAAGTTGAGTTAGAAATTGTTTTAACGTTACTCTATAGGAAAACACCGACATCAAATGTGTCAGTGAGAAGCAAAGGGATGCAAGTGGCGAAATTAAAAATTTGGAGATAACTAGTGCAAATGGTAGGTGAACCTCTCCTCTGTCTTGGGGCAAGAGACGGTACTAGTAGCCTTGGTAGTTGCTGCTATACAGCATGATTTAGAAAAAAAAATTCAATGGAAGCCTACCTAGGATCTTATCTTTAAACGCATTTTACTCTCATATCCCGGAGATCAGACGGATAAATGTGGAAGGAGTAAAAGTTGAAGGTACCAAACAATATTTCGGTACTTATACTTCAAATTATATAGCATGGTTCATACTAGATACACATGCCAAATGTAGCCTACCGATTAAGTAGGCGATCTATGTGGTTTTGATTCCAACATTTCAATCATTTCTTTTGGGAAAAGAAGCTAAGGGCTTTATTTGCGAAACATTCTAGCTCAGACCGTTGTATTAGATTGAGAGTTTTTATTTTTTTTTAACAATTTTAACCTATACGTAGAAAAGTTCAACATAGATAGATTTCACGAAGGGGTCTGTATGAAGATACCATGAGAACACGAGCAAAGGATGGGCTGAATTTACCCTCAATAAAGTTGAAGATACAAATTCCATTGCTTTTATGTATCTGGTACTATTTCAGACTGTTCAAATGTGGTTAAAGAGTAAAAAAAATCTGCTTCAGTCTTCAGGATCGATATACATGTGGTCACTTTTGCCACAGTTTCAATTATCTTAAAACTCTTATCACAATGCCAATTATCTTGCCACAATTTTTGAGTGGAAAGATTTTTTGTCATGGTTAACATTCCATTAAGTGCCCATGGTAATTAATTTTTAAAAATGCTCAAGTCAATTCTTCAGCTATCATTTACGCCTAAATACCACTTGCCTGGAAGATGACTTTGGTAAATACCTGATGAATTTTAAAATGTAGATCATTGTAAAGGAAAGTTTGATAATACGATGCTCTAATTATACATTCTTCCGCAATTCTAATCACGCCCTCGTTTAAAGTTTTAAAATATCGCGGCTATCATAAACTGATTAATTGTTCAACCAATCCATCATTCTCAAGCACAAACGGATCAGCCATTTACTTAACTATGATTAATTGCATAGCAGTGAGGATGCAAATTTTGCGTTTAAGGCATTACAAGATACCTTAAGTGGCTAAATGCTTAATTTTATTCCAGAAAACAATTTTCCTGTTACCAGAAGTGCTGTCTCTGAAGATGAATTTGATGATAGGTTATTGGTGCTTAAAGTTGGAACTCTTCTTGCGTAAGCGATACTCAGAATGAAAGTTCGAAATGGTGTGAACTCTGAAGTATTTAATTATAACTTCTAGGATGAAATGTGAAACTTTTAAATCGAATCTTTACGACTCTTTAACTTTCTATCAGTTGCTAAATCATAAACGCAGTTGTTAAGCATTATTTTTCTGATGCATGTGATCAAGGACCATGAATTGTCTTTGTAACTTTCTGATAAGAAAATTAATGGAACCTCGTTCATCCGGCAGTTGTTGATCCGGATCTACTGATTATCCGAAATACATTTATTATGCCAAAATTATGCTCACAAAAATATTAATTTAAAACTATGATAGTTAATTATCATTAGTGCAACAAAAGTAATAAGCCATTTAATTTAATCAAATGTATATAGCCCCCGCCTGTACTGTTCAATAAACCATAGTTTCCCTAACTTGGTCCGCTGACTCCCCGGGGGTCCGTGGTGTTATCCAGCTAAAACGTTAAATGTAGTTGTAATTAAAGGACGAGTAACGATATTTTAATACAAAAAACGAAAAAAAATTGCACATTTATGAGAAATAAAAAAGTTCTTGCTTAAGTACATGCAGGACACAGCCCTCCCCCCTCGGAATTCTCGGAAGTAAACACACTACACATTTATTAATTAATTTTTTGTAGATGACGAAGTTCATATTGTTTTAAAACTGCCAGGGTAGCGTTTGCCCGAACCATAGTTAATAATTAAAATCCTAATATGACATAGAAATATTACTCATATGAAAAATTAACACACTTAAACTAAGCTAACGGCGTTTTGTTCACTAACTTCAAAACTTCATTTTTACTAATAAACTTGTTGTAGAAATTTGGTGATAACATTTTTATTCCTAATTGAACTTTAAATAGAATTTTACTTCCATAATTCAAAATAATAATGTAAGAAATGAAAACCAGACAAGAACTCTGAAAAATATACAGAACAATGAATAAATAAAATTGAAAGGAAAAAAAGCGTAAAAATATATTAGAAAGAAAAATAGAATTAACTATGTCAAATAATTGTTTTTTGCGTGCACGGGGGGAGGGGGGTCCGCGAAGTTCGTAGGTTTTTCGGAGGGGGTCCGCGGAGGTCTGAAATTTGGGAACCTCTGCAATAAACTATGGTAGAATAACAAACATCATGGTGTACTTGGAGCGTCAGCCCGACACTACTCCAGCTGAGCTGCTTATAGTAAAGCGTTTGGTTGCCGTGCTTTATTTCTACGCCACACGTGCTTGAAACGAAAGACAGTGAACTGTTTTGTTTTGTTTTTTTGCAAAGACATTATGTAAAAAATATTTATAAAGTTTAAATCTCTTCTTAACAGTTCCATGTCAGTTTCTTACATAGATTTTTTTTTTTTTTTTTTTTGTTTCAACGAAAGGTAGTTCTGTTTATTTTAGGATTTGTTTTGCTTATTACCCATATCAACTGGATATTTTTATCCTCTGAATTACCTTTGACCTCAGGTACTCTGGAAAAACGAGTTGAAACTGTAATTAAAAACGTTAGAAATTTTTAAAAATCAACTTCAATTACCGTTTTCGATCATTTTTGATAGAGTTTTGAGTCAGATAAATATAATGTAGTTTTGTTTTTAAAGAGAGAAACGAATAAGAAACAACTTTATTACAAATGTGCACGTTATTTGCAGCTAAAATTATTTATTTGGGGAAAATATATAATATGCTTAATTACAAAAACTTCAGCAGACATATATATATTTTTTAATTATTTATATTTATGTGCTTGGGAGGCAAAAAGCACCTTTTCAAAATCAGAATCTAAGCAATTTATCACACACTTTTCAATACTCTACTAGCTGCGTCACCTGGCTTTGCACGGTCTACCTCGAAATTAAAAATTGTGTCAAGTGACGTGTGTTCAACAATCGAACTTGAACAAAGAAAAAGAAAATCAGTAAAATTTTACGTCAGATTGCAGAAAAATAACCAAAAAGGAAACATTTAAAAACCACCGATTACAGGAAAAGCCTTTAAAACAAAAGTCAGAATTTTATTTATTCATATTCGAGAAAAAAAAGCAACAGATCTTTCATTTAATGACAACGCTACAAATTTTATTAAAAGCATTGTTACGGAAAATTGAGATAAAGCTTAGAATAATAATTTGAATGGAGGAAAGCCTTCGAAGAATACGGATTCTATGTCAAAATATAAATGTCATAATTAAAAGTTTTAAACTGATATCTCCGCTAGTTATTATCGGAGAATTATACTAAATAGCCAAACATAAAGACGGGAGAATTACGAATATATCGATACCTGGTTCGATGGTCAGTTCACTGGCGTTTGGGAGAAGTAACTTGGACATTGATACATACATAAATACATAGATACATAGGTACATATATAAATACATAGATACATACATAGATACATATGCTCAGTTTTTAACTATATAAGATAGTGGGTATAAAGCAATAAGTCTTATTCCTGAAGGTAACAAGATGGACAGTGAAAAACAACATTTTCTGGTACATATGTTGGTTTTTAAGTAAAAGGATATTGAACACACATCCTCGAAACTTTTGCTTTTCTGACCTCGTACTCTTTAAACTCCAGGTGCACATTAAAAAATGCTCAAGAAGGAACTTCTGAACTTCTGTTTTCAGTCTATTTACTATTACTGTTTTTTGGAAATATGAAAAAAAAAAAAAAAAATCTCACACTTTTGAACTAAGCTTAATATTCTATCAGAACTAAGCTTAATACGCAAATGAAAATTAAAATTGCAAGAACACTGTAAAAATGATTCAGAAACGCTCCTGGAAAATAATGGGCAGCTGCTGTGCCCAGCTTCTGCCAGTAACATATCTTGAAAAAAACAGGAAAGTTTTCCGCTAACATTCAGTTATTTTTCTGAAATTATTTCGAAAAATCCTTAAATATTCAGAAATCTTCCCGTTTGAACCCAGTTGTGTCTCTGGAACTTTAGAGTAAACTTTGGTAGGTGTAATATAACAACTTCGTCCTTTCCTGATTTATTAAGAAAGTTCCATAAGCAGTATTGTAAACATGGCCATAGCTAAGCCAAAATTGCAAACAGGTATCGATAATTTTTCTGGCCTGCAACTCTTGCAAAGCAGCGTAGTCCATACTCCCTCGCTCCCTCTGGGAGCTTAATCAGCGTGAACGGACCATAAGTAACCTGAAGCCGATTCACTATATAAATACGCAAAGTTAATCTTTAAACTGGGAGCTAAAAATATTTTTTACACCAGTGAGAAGTGTGCATTCGTGCAACTTGTAGCAATTCAGGAAACTTTTTGACAGTGATACTTGATTTTTCCAGGAAGTGGATAAAAAGCATTGAAATCCCGACACGTTACACGGAAATACTCAGTAACGTTTCGGAATTTTTTTACAGTGAACTTTTGTCTGACTGTTTGTTACAACGCTTTATTGTCTGTTAAGGTTTGCGATGTGGATAAAATCACGATCTAAGTTTTTTTTGCTATCTTACACAGAAAAATAAGGAATTGCCCTTGTTGATCGACATGGTATTTTTTACGTACGAACATTGTTTCGCTTTCATTTTGTAAGTCCTGAAATACGAGTAAATGTATGTTCCAAATAACAATGTTGGAAAATAAAAATTGGCCAGGAATTGAAAATGGGTTTATTTTGCAAAGTCACTCTGGAGAAGCGTATTTTAGGCAACTTGAAAACACGGTTTCAAAAATGAATTACACATCTTTTAGAGCAGTTTTTTTCATTCGTTTATTAAATAATTAGCAAGCTATATTTTAGAAATTAAAGTTCACTTATTTCAAAAATTTTCAGCTCAAGTTTCGTACAATTGTAATTCATTCAACTTAACCCGGATAATTGGAAAATTTGTACATTAAGCAGGAGGAAATAAAAAAATAACAGCCGATTTTTTGAAATGCAGCTTCAATTTTCGCCTTAAAACAAATCTATAAATTTTAAGCATAATTTATTTTTAACTTCAACTTTTATTGATTTATAAAATACACTAAAATTCCATTGACGCTTACATACTGGAGTTTAAAAAAAAGACAAAGAAAATGAGTTTAAATTGAAAAAAAAAATTAATTTGAATTTTGACATCTTGAATTCAAATTATGTTTTTCGAAATCACGAGTGTGTGTATGTAGGCGTGTGTGTTTGTGTGTGGGGGGGGGGGGTATGTGTATGTGTGTTTGTGTCTGTGTGCTGGCATAAGTATGTGGGTAGTTGTGTGTATGAATGTGTGTGTGTGGGGGGGGGGGTATGTGTATGTGTGTGTAGGCATATGTGTTTGTGTCTGTGTGCAAGCATGAATGTGTGGGTAGTTGTGTGTATGTTTTTGTGTGTGTATGTGTAGGTATCTGTATGTATGTGTATGTGAGTCTGTGTGTGCGTGCGTGTGTGTAGTTGTGTATGGTATGTGCGTGTGTGTAGGACATGGATGCAACCTGGAGACGACTTTCGCTATAGGAGCAGCATCGTGAGGAGCCCGTCGACGGTGATGGTGCGGAGGATGGCGGTGGGAAAAATCAAAGGACCTCAAAAACAGTCAAATGAGAACAATAAGCAATCGTGATTGCTCAATAAAAAAAGAAAAAAAAAAGACAATTAGATAGTTCTTTGTTGGAAGTTTTACTTTTGGTTTAGAAACTCACACCTTTTTCTTTTCTATTTTTCATTTAAGAGCATTCCTTACAAACCAATATTTGAATAAATAAAGACAATAAGTAAGTACCTAAATAAGCACAAATTTGTAATAAATACTAAGAAAGAGAGAGAGAGAGAGAGAGAGAGAGAGAGAGAGAGAGAGAGAGAGAGAGAGAGAGAGAGAGAGAGAGAGAGAGAGATACAGAGAGAGAGAGATACAGAGAGAGAGATACAGAGAGAGAGAGAGAGAGAGAGATAAAAGAGATCTGTCTTCTTTTAAAAAAATAGAAAAGAGGAAAAATGCTAAAATATTATGCCCCATTCGACACACAGAACATATTAAAATTGCAGACCTTTGTGCAAGTAGGGACAGCTCCAATTTTTGCCTGTTTTATGTTTTACACTAGAATATAATAAAAATAATATCTTGCAGAAAATGTAAGAACAATCCATTTTCAAATCACTATTCCGTCAGATTTAAACTAGAATTTCCTTCCAGAACTAAACGAACCTACTTTCCTGTTTCAACTAAGATTTTCTTGCGTAAAATCGTTATTTTATTAAGTAGTTGAGGTTTCAAATCATGTCAAACAAAGCTTTTATTTAAAACTGATTTTCAAACAACAATTTATGCATCTCTTATGCAAATATATCTCTAATTGTTTGAGTTTTTCCCGTAAATTTCAAACATAAATGGGTTTTCTATTGGGAGCACTTTAAAAACAGCTAGTTTGTCTAGCATTTAAGCATTTGATTTTACAAGAGGCAAATTGAAGGACAATGACAAAAAATATTTCTCCTAACATACAATTTTTAATCTGAATTTGTAAACATTACTAAATGTACAAATAAAGTAACTACAGCAGTACACAAAAGCGCTTATGTATACTGCAGAAAAGAGTTTTCAAGATATTTGAAGAAACGCGTTTTGGATTCAATAGTAACAATAGGGAATGTTGGAATTAGACGTCTTTTTCGCGCCTTTTTTTCAGAGGAAACCAAATAAGCGAGCTTTTACAATAAAGATAACGTATAATAGATGACAAAAATGCAAGAAAATAAAAAATGAAAATTTTGCAGTTACTGCCCTACGGCAGTATAAACTTTTCTACTAAACAACTGTTAAATCTTTGGAAAAATAGAAATAGTATACATAAAAATAATTAAAAATGCTTCAAAATATTTTGTTTTTATTAAAAGTGAAATCGATAGCAAATATTTCTTTAAACTTAAAAAAGAATCATCACCTCAGATTTCTTTTCGTTTTCGTTGCCAAAGGTTTAAAAAATTGAAATAATCTTTAGTAAACTTTTGAAAAAGCAAATAATATTATTAAAATACATCTAAAGAACCTGTTTTTTAACCAAAAAAAAATCTGGCACTCTTTTTTTCAAGTAAATAATAAAGCAGTCAGAGTTTCCTTTGAATTTCCGTCGCGAAAAATTAAACAAAACCTTAACTGTAAGTATTAATGTTAATTAAAAAAAAAAAAAAAAAAAAAAAAAAAAAAAAAAAAAAACTGCTTTTTTTGAACATTTATTTTTGAACGGGTTTTTTCCCAAAAAATTTTACAACATAACTTATTTGGACAATTATATGTATTTAGAATAAGAACGGGACTGTCACAATTACTAGCATTTAATTGTGCATCAGTAATATTACATTTTATTAAAATGTCATTGAAATATGTTTTATAGAGGCAAATTCTAAGATGATATTAAGTACAAAAACAAATATTTAAAACGAATTTTTTATTTAAATTTATTGAAACGGTTCAATTTTTTTAAAATGTAGACCTGCCTCCTTCGTGAACTCAGTTAATAAATTTTTGAGTAATTAAGGGACTGGTCTTTCGGTCGATAACAAACTGTATATTGAACATAACAACAAAAAAGTTAATTATAAGTCAGTGTGCTGACAAATCTATAGGCTGTATGCATTATCATGGTATTGTAACATGGAGTGAGAAAAGTTTCGCGTGATTTGTTGCGAAATTATTGCTCACTGGAACCAGATCAGTCACGAACATTCAGTCAGTATTGATAAAAATAACTCATCGTTCACTAGTTAAGCACAGTATATTGCCATTATCTAGGTTTTTAAGTTTAAATATGTTTTTACAAATAAACAATCGTTTACTCAGAGACTATTAGAGCAGTAATTTTTATTACCTAGACAACTTGTGACGAATAAATCTAAAATATGGAATTAAGTCCTCATAATCTCCACTTCACCTGCTCAATAGCCATCAGTGACTTAAAAAAAAAGAAGAAAAAAAGAAAAAGAAGTAGAAGATGCGCTTTTAAGCACTAACTTTTTAGATTTTTTCTTTTTCGACTGGAGGTAATGATGGGTGAGGACTGGGAAACGTGATCGGAACAAAACTAGTAGCCTATCCGATGAAATGGGATTGATGAATCGAAAAGTCCGTATTTTGTTATTTATCGTTTTTGAAAAAGAAACAAAGCGTCTCTTTCGGAATCCAACGCCAGTTCTTAAAAATCAAGAACTGTATTCTCTACATTAACACACACACACATACACATAGTGTGTGAGGAGAGGGCAGGGCACACACTGTATGTGTGTGCAGTTTAACTACAGTACAGTATTAAATTACTTTTGGATGTAAAATCGTTATTTTGAGTAAAGTACATTGTCTCCCTACCGAAACTATTGATCACTTTATGCTAAAATAGTTTTAACCTCTAAAATCGTTGCGATCAATAGATTTGAAGGCAAAAGTTACTGTAGAATTCTGTGTACATAATTACTCCTTTTTCCTTTATTAAGGGCAAGAACTACGGTGTGAGACAGGTCGCATCATGGTCCGGTATACTTGCCAGTTTCATTATACAGTAAAGTCTCGAAAATCCAAGTCCCAAAAAAGTCCGAGGTTTCGCTTAATTCGAGGTGCTTGGTTGATAACTTTAGTGTATACGTTTTACAAACAAAAAATACTTAAACCTGAAAATCAAAAAATTTTGCTCTGTAGAACTTTCCTAACAACATACAATAAGGCAATAACATGATATTGAAAGGTTTATGTCAATAACAGGCGGCAAGAAATATTTGTTGACTGTTAGAGATGATTTAAGAAATGCCTTGGAGAAAGTAAGAAGCTGGTTGATACAGGAATTAACTTGAAATTAAAACATTGTTTTGCCTCAAAGAACAAACAAGCAAACATCTTTTTTAGAATATCCGATTGCAATTAAAAAGGGAAGTGCAAAACTTGGCGCTGTACGATTCGTATCTGGGTCATTCCGACGAAAATGGTACATTTCATGTCCGGCATTTTTGGATTTTTTTACAGAAAATTTAATAGTTAATATAAATTAATCATAGTTTTTTCTTTATTCTTCATGCAATTTTGTATCATGAGGTATTTTTTGTTTTTAATATTTTGATTTAGGAATTTAAAAAAAATATGTTAGCCTAAACGGCAAAATCTTGACGTCCCAGCTTCAAAACAGTGAGAATTAAAAAGTGATTTCAGTAATTGCTTAGATGCAATAACAAAAAAAAATTTCCAATTATATTGCAACACCTTTATTGTAACAATTTAAACAATAAATTTTTTTTAGAAAAACATTTTTTAATGAAAATTCAGGGAATTTACAATTGTCCCTACAGTTTACAAATTTTGAAATGTCCACTCTGTTACAGTCATTAAAGAATAAAAAAATATTTTTACAAAAAAAAAAAAAAAAAAAAAAAAAAAACTAGCAATATTTTTGAGATGACCAAATAGTAAAAACTCCATGTTTAGTTAACCCTAGTGGATTCAACAGTCAACAAGCAAGGTAAGATTCATTCTTTGTCTCTGATAGTAAATTTGAGTAACAAAATGACCACTATGTTACATTAATTTTACTAATTAAAATTAAAAAAGAAATCTAAATTACATACAAAGTAGTAATTTTAGAGTTACTCTTTGCTTTTGTATTACTATTTTAATTGTTACTTTATGTTTAGGTTTAGAAAAAAAAAACTACTCTTTTGTCCACTCTGTTACATGTCCACTCTGTTACACTTCTTGTATAACAGAGTGGCCAATATTTATGGAAATAATAAACAAGTCATATATGCTATTGATTTTTTTCAAAAAGCTTAGCTTAACAAATTTATAGAAAAATTTAGTTAAATACAAAAGTTTTAAAAATGAAACATTGTCTATCTATTTTCTCTGCTTAAACATAGAGATTACTTCTATCTTCAATAATAGTGTCCACTCTGTTACAGGTATGTCCACTCTGTTACAGGAATATTTTAACTGATTTGATTGTAATTTTTTTTTAAATATTTAATTTAAAGGTTATTTTGCATAGAACTACACAGTTACTAACTAGAATAATCCAACTTCAATCTTTTTTCAAGTTTAATTCATGTAATAATCTAACTTTTGCAACTGATTTTTTAAATTTTTGTATTTTTGAGTAAGATAGTTAGAAATAAAACTTGAATGTGCCTTTTACAATGACATTTTAAGCATTTGTATGAACGATATGTTCCATTTGTTTATATTAAACAAAAAAAATTCAAAAAATAATTGAAAATTTTGAATTTGTTGTTGTTTTTAAATGTGTAACAGAGTGGACGAAAGCTTTCATTTCTGATATAAAAACTGAGAAAATTGGATATTAATACCAAGTTGAGCTAATTAATTTTTATAGTTCTGATAAATTAAACCGTTTTGCCATTATTTGACATTATTTTTTGTTGGATTAAATGACTTTGAAAAAAAAAGTTTTGAAAACTGAAATGTATCAAGTTCACCAGAATGACCCATCTACGAAATTTTCTCCTTCTATGACTAACGTTTTTGTATTATGTGAGGTACATACGCACGCTCACACGTAGACAAATGTCACGACAAAACTCATCAAAATTTATTCGAGGACGATCAAAGGCATTTTTTGGTTGCCTGCAAATTTACACATAAGCACGTGCAGACATCAAGGAAGAAAAAACAATTAAAACTCGTTCAGGGTCAATTAAAACATAAATTTATCTTGAAATTTGAGTGATAAATTTTTCGAGGAGACAATATTTCCTTTTCGTAGCGTAAGAAGTAAACTGTGCATGTCCTTATGTAGTCAAAAGAATTTTTCGGATAATCCGTGTTTTCAGTCATCCGAGGTGGCACGAGCCCCAATTACCTCGGATTTTCGAGACTCTGCTATACTTGATACCGCTATTACTAAAATTGAACTTTATCTAATCATGTCTTATTTGGTTACGATTCTGCCTTTTATATTTTCTTGAGTTGGTTACGTTGTCTTGGTTAATACTTGGTTGTATTAACAACAGTTGTCTTTTTTTTCTTAAAAACAGAAATCTTCGAGATCATTTGCTTCAGACATTCGTGGATAATAAATGCTGGTACTAAGCATACAACACAAGAAGAAGCCAATTCATCAAGTAAAGTCGATATTAGCAGGTGAATATCTACATTCTCATGCCAAAGAAATTGGCGAAAGTCCGAACATTTTCGGTAAATCTCCACGCGAGTTAAAATCGACATTCTCCAATATCGGTCCCTCACGGTAACATAAATACATAAATTAAGAGCGTAAAAGCAACAATTCTTCATTTTCATATTTGTTTTGTTTAAATTTTTTTGTAACACCTGATTAAAGAGGTATTGTTCCTGAAATGGAATATAGGATGGAAGTGTTTAACGCGCTTTATTGGTTATGGAAAGAACAGCACGCACTCAAAGTCAGAGGTCATGAGAAATACTCAAAACGGTAAATAAGAAATGAACCATATCCTATACTTTTGTTTTTTACCTAATGAAGAAACAAAACTTTCGCTTCCCAGCTGTTGTGAGATTGCTTGAACGTGGATCTGATATTTTGATGAACTTGACACACACACATGTACCATGTATACACTGAGATTTTAATTAAAATTCATTTTCATTCAATTTAAAGAACATAAAATTATTTTAATAAATGACAAGTTTATTATGTGTGCTAAAAAAACAAAACAAAAAGTAAAAGATCTTATATAGATGAAATTTTCAAGAAATAAATGTTTTTTTAAAAGAAAATTTAATTATAACAGGAGCCAGTTTTTTCAAGTATGTGATTTATGTGGTTGCATGATTTTAAATTCCCTCAATAGTTAATTATACTATTGAAAGCAATATACGCACCAAAATAACTTTCTAAATGAGAGACATTTGTAAAGAAAAAAGGGATGAGGTTAGGAAAACCTGGTCCTTGTCCAGGAGGTCAATCAATTTCTTAAATATACATTTTTTTGGTTCATTTAAAAGAAGTTTTTTTATTTCTTGAAATATTTGCATTGAGTAAAATACCATTATGTAAATAGATAATTTCTCTGTGTAGAAGTTACAACAGGCAGAATATTTTAATATATTAAAAATTTAAAATTTATGATTGCAAAAACAAAAGTTCCGTAAAAAAAATAAATAAGTGAAGGTTTTGTAAAAACATGCAAGATTAACCATCATCAGAATGAACTACCCCGCAAAATGAAAAAAAAAAAAATAAATTAAAAAAATGAAAATAAATAAACATATAAAATTAAAAAAAAGAAAACAAAAGGAAATAAAAACCTAACAGTTTAGTACAGCTTGTTAATATTCACAATTCACCTTTAGTATTTCTCACAATTTAATGTATCTGATGCCTAAGTATGCATAAAACTTAACATAACAACCTGCTTCAAAATATCGCTTTATTATAACTATGAAGTAAGTTGTATTTTCTGTAAAATTTTTTTTGGCGATGCCTTTGGCGAGTTTCTGATTTGTGGCAACCCAGTGTCATGGCATCTTGAATGGAAGTGAGGTCAACAAAGGTCTGCGGGTGACTAGAAAGTCGTGGCTACTGTTCTCTACAAATTCTGTGCAACGCCTAACAACTTTTTTTTTCGTGTTTTTACTTTTCCAATCTTCTTGATCTGAAAATAGATTACTTTCGATTTTAATCAGTTTTTTTTTCATTTTCCATCTTTTGCAATCACACGCATTTATTTGACTGTTTGATGAATTTGTGTTTGGCGTATATCGGGATTCCATCTCTTTTACAAATCAGACAGTCTGGAAAAAATATTTTAAGTTTGTCGCGACGGTTAAAGTTTGTATCGTACCTATTGGAATTTTATTCAATAAACAAATTAATAAAAATGACATAAAAAATGCATTGGGAAAGTTCTTTAGAGATCTTGTCTTTCACGGATAAGACAAAAGCTTTAGTGAATAATCATTGAACAACATTTAAAAGTGCTGTGAAATAAGAAAAGCTTAATCAGGATTTCTCTCTCTCATACTTCATTTCAAAACAGGAAACATTGAAATCCAATAATCAGGCTTACTTCGAAAAATATGGGTCAAGAAATGTGTTTGACGATCAATACAAAAAAAAAAAAAAAAAAAAAAAAAAAAACAGATGCTGAACCTCTTAAAATTATGTTCTTGACAATAGACATATTTTGAAATTTTAAGCCTACAACTTCAAATCTGATCTTTTTTGATAAAAGAAAGCAATACAGGCAAGGAACAGATGTAACCGAAATTGGAAGAGAAGCAGAGATTCTAAATATATTTTGCAAAAATAAAAGAAAAAAAACTTTCATGCTCAAAATACTTTTTCATGTATTTCTGATTATCTCTTATTTTGTTCACACTAAATATAGCAAAAAACATTGTAGTTAATTAATTGGTATCAGTACACTTCGAACATAACACCTTAATACATGTAGCGATCATCAAAATAAAATTTGTCTAAAAAGTAAACATGTGCAAGATTGCAATATCAAATAAAACATGCTGTTAACCACTATAAAAATTAAAGAAAATAGATATTAAAAAATATTTTGAGCGGGAACAAATATTAAACGAATATTTGTTCCGCAATTATTTATTTTCAGGAATTTAATTCTTCACGATCTGTTAAAATATTTTATTTACACTAAATTTACGAAAAAAATGTTATTAAATCGGGACGCTTAAAAAAATGTTCTTTAATACAGATAGCAATCGTCAAAAAATAATTAGAGTGAAAAGGAAAAAATGTGCAATATTGTAACGCGATAATACTAAAATAAAAAGTATTTAAAAATTATTTTACCCAGACACAATAAAGGAATATTTTCCCTCCAAAGCATTTCCCCATATTCATTTTCATAGCTGTATTTTGTCCCCCATGATAAGAATTGTCTGTGCAAGATGCAGTAATGAAAAAAAAAAAAAAAAAAAAAAAATACAGTGATGAAAATAGGAGTATAGGAATGGGGAAAAAGGGGTTACGAATTGTTTTTGGGGTTTTTTGAATAATATCTCTGCCAGTTAAAACCCCACATACATAATCCAAAAAAAAAAAAAAAAAATACAGTGATAAAAATAGGAGTATAAGAGCGGGGAAAAAGGGGGTAGGAATTGCTTTTGAGGTTTTTTGAATAACATCTCTGCCAGTTAAAACCCCACACACATAATTAAAAAAAAAAAAAAAAACGCTGTAAGTAAACCATTTTTTTTTGATACCGGACTCTACATTTAACTTCTGGCCGTTCTCGATAATAGAGTGTGATATAGATAAGTACGTAAAAAGGATGGTTTTGGAAAAGCAGCTTAATGTCATGTACGATACAAAAAAAATCTAAAACAAAGGGCATAAATAAATAAATACGATAGTACATTAATAAATAAATAAATCGTCAAAAAATGTGTCATCCTTTCTGCAATAATGAAGTAATATAACTTATCTCTTGAGTCAAAAAAAAAAAAAAAAAAAAAAAACCCTATTTAACTAATGAACCCAAGTTCAGTCATCAAAAAATGTCAATCCACTATAATATTGAAATCTGTTCGCGTCCGTCTGTCTGTCTGTCTGAAGACCGATCTTCTCGAGAACCGCTCGAGAATCGAGGGTAAAACGAGAAACCGATCAATTCGAAATTTTCTAGAGAAAACAATAGGACGATTCTCGTAACTGTGCGACTTTAATTAGCGTTGATATTAGTTAAAACGTTAATTAACATTACGTTATTCAGGAACTTTTATTTCTTTCCTGTTGCCATTTTACATATGTTTGAGCATGTAAAATTCTAATAATTGTTTTAAAAGAGATTTTTTGGCTGCTGTCCAAATCTTAAAACAATGTTTCCATCTACAATTTAATTTTAAATTAGTTTAAAATATGTCGCTCTTTTTTATTTTTTACATTCAACGTTCTTAACTCTTTTCAGCATATGAAATGTTTTTCTTTAGCTATGTTTATTGATTGTAGTGTAAGTTTGTCATTCACAGTCCTCATATTTTGGTACATTTAGGATGTGCGACTAATTTTGTTTATTTTGCTTTTTCCCGTCACATGGGTAAGTTTTCGAATTGTAATAACTCTCTTTTCCCTTCCTGCTTCTATTTTTGATATACAGTTTGTATTGTTAAAAGAACATGTTAAATTAAGATTGTTTGGATTTCTTTAAGTGAAACAGAGTTGAACAAAAAAGATTGTTTTTAAGGATTTTAACTAAAGCTAAATTGGAATCTGTTGACTTGGTATTAAATTAATGTTTATTGGTATATATAGTCTTGGTGCTTTAGTTTCACGTAATCAACCAAAAAGTGTGTGTCATTTTATGTAAAAAGCTGATTGTAATTGTACATAAATATTTCAGATATAGTCTATCAGATGTAATTCATTTTAATGTGAGCACAGATTATAGTTGATAATGCATATATTTTCATCTTTTGTGCCAACTGAAAATACTCATAACTTGTATCATTGATAACGTTAAAGAGATTTTTGCCAAAAAATTTGCTCTACTGGTGTTTTGCAAACCTTGCATTACGCGTATTTATTTGCTCCTTAGCGCTTTAGAAACTGATGTCAGAGTAATACAAAAACATCACTTGGACATCTCTTTCATTTTTTAAGTAGCCCTTGCAACGCCGGGCAGATCATTATATATAATAAAAAACTAAAATCCTATTCGAAAGTAAAGCTTGAATGTTTTCCAATCGTTCATCGGAAAAAAAATCTAGCTTCCGAAGAACTCCGTTCCAAACAAGTACTTAAAAATGCTCTTTTCATTAAGAGAAATGTTGATAGCTATAATAAAGCTTATATACTTCACTCATTGAGGGATATAAGCGTAAGATAATACAAATTTTCTCAATAGGATAACTTTACGCTATGTTCAACTAAAATAGCTTTTTGTAATACTAGCCACATGGATACTATTAAGTTAACCTTTTTATGTTTTCTTGTTCTATAATTCCATTCACCATTTGTATTTTACAAACCTACATAAAATAATTGAATTTTCTTTCTTTTGAATATCCGAATTTTTGATGTTTTTAATTTGGAAAAGCTGGTTCTTTTAAAAGAAAGAAACTCCAAGAAAGTTTTAACTGGAGAATAATTACAATAGCAGCCCACGCAAAATACCACGATTCTGTGAAACTCAAAGTGGTTTTTTTGGAGGTAAGAAATTAATCATTGGACTGCTGGGATTTCCACAAGGTACACCACAAACGCCGTTTAAAGCATTCATAACTGCGCCCCTCGCTTTGTAGGAAAATAGCTCGCTTTATCTGACAGTCTTATCTGGCTACCGAAAAAGAGTCTTTGGAGAAAGCAGACAAAAAAGCAAAAGAAAGAGAACATTTTTCCACCGTCTTGGAATGGTCCGAACAGACCTTCAGGAATGGCGTAACTGTCCGGCTTCTTATCTATCGCATTACTCAAGCTACGGAAAAAATCTCTTCAGAGATTGAAAAGTTTGGATACTTGGAGCTTCTTTCACATAGAGCATTTTTCTCCAGATTTCCGATCTCTTCTCTCTCATTATTTAGGCCTGTCGTTATTGGGATATTAATGATCTTCGAATTACTGTTGAAGGGAAAGAAAGGCCTCAAGAACAGAAATAAGTGTAATTGTAGCGTCTTTAATGCATAATGAATGTAAATATATATTTAAAGTTATCTGCAAACGTCAAATTTGATTTTGAATAAGGGTTTGTCTATTTAGAAGATGAAATTGGTAATTTGAAAAAGTTAGTCATTAAACTATTTGATCAGTGATGAAGACATAACTTTCGTATATGGAAGATTAGAGGGAAACGGTAATTGTTAGGAACATCATTCCCCTCGTTTAGAGCTTAATTTGCAATTAATCTTAATCTCGTCCATAACTGAATAATCTAAACAAAGAATTAACTACACAGTTATGAAAATTGGAATAAATACCTTTGTGGTATCTTTACTAATAACAAAGCTGAAAGTCTCTCTGTCTGTCAGGATCTCTGTGACGCGCAAAGCGCCTAGACCGTTTGGCCGATTTTCATGAAATTTGGTACAAAGTTAGTTTGTAGTATGGGGGTGTGCACCTCGAAGCGATTTTTCGAAAATTCGATGTGGTTCTTTTTCTATTCCAATTTTAAGAACAAACCTATCATAAGATGGACGAGTAAATTACGAAATTATCATAACGTGGAACCGTAACATGGGCACAAGCCTATTGGCGAGCTACGAAATCATCATAACGTGGAACCGTAACATGGGTACAAGCCAATTGGCGAGAAAATTCACCATACATTATTTGTAAATACACAGGCGAACCAAATAACCTTTTAATTTTTCTATTACGGGCAAAGCCTTACGGGTACCACTAGTAGACGAATAAAATTTGCAGATTACTGCCGTGCGTGCTTCAGGGTTACTAGGAACCTGTTTTTCAATGCAAAATAAGTGAGCTAATGGATGAAAAGACATCTTAGGCAGTGAAATGCAAAAAGATGCAAGTGGACTTTTTAAAGTTTCGAGTAAAACACGTTTAAAGTTATCCTAGGTAGGCTTTCATTGGAATTTTTAAAAAAATCATGCTGTAAAGCAGAATTTATCAAACTACTTGTACCATCACATGCGCTAAAGCAGAGGAGATATTCTTCTACCATTTGACTTATTATCTCTAAAATTTAAATTTTAGCACATTCCTTTGCATCCTATTCTGCTTCATCTGACAAAAACTCTATTTTACTACACAGTTGTGTTTGTGTATAAGGAATCTGATTCCATGCGAATTTCGAGTGAATTTTAAAAGAAACAAAGTTCTTTTTAAGGACATCTGATTACAACCAAACTGTAGCTGAAATCTATTCGTGATTCAAATCGTAAAGATCAATTTTATCATTCTATGATAAGACAAACCTTTTTTTGAATAATTTGAGGCATGGACAAATACTTACTCATGTCCGAATTCCCAGACAGTCTAGACAATGGCCAAAAAGACTAGACGTTACAAAGTTTCGTGTAGGCGTGGTTTTAGACGTGGCAAAACTAGACGTTATTAAGTTTCTCATTGAAAAATTCCAGCACTCAACCGTTAATCACTTTTAAGTTATACAAAAAGCTGATGCATATACGTAAGTACATAGTCCATACCAATGTATATATTTATACATTACGGACAGATATCTTTCAAGACGCATCAAAATGCATAAAAAAAAATCAAAATTGATTTATCTATTGTCTATGCATATATTATACGTATAATTTAACAGAAAACCTCAGTATTTTTATGGAAAATGCAGAGTGTGAAGCAAAACAGTTTCCTGCGAAGCTATTACCCTGAAAATTTATCCGTGAGTTTTGAACAAGTATATACATACTTTAGCAGAAGTGATTGATTGTTTTCTTTATTTTTACGCAGTGATGGAAAAAACAATTTTGCTGTGAAACTATTACCAATAAACTTGATCCGAAGCTTTTGAAGGAGTAATAACTTAATTTAGTTAGTTTCTCGCTTCTTATTCTTTTAACAGAAAATACTTGCATTGTAAATTTTATGAAGTTTCTCTATGTGAAACTTAGCACATTATGATTTATCATTTTTAAGTTGAATGAACTGATGCTTATACGTACGCATATATGCTACGACAGAGCGCGTAGCAATCAGTTGCAAACTAATCAAAATGAGTAATTCAATTGCATAAAAAAGATTTGAAGAATCTAGTGAACACTGATCTATGGGCAATAAAAATAAAATTTCAGATCAAAGTTTTTGAGTAGACAATTATTTCTTTAATTGCTACAAAGAGGTAGAAAAGAAAGTAGAAAATAAATTATTAGCTAAAAACAAGTGACAGCAGAAAAAGCAGGTAAATGTTTTCAGTATTCCAAAAGCAAAAAGGCATTATACCACAAAAGGTAAATTAAACACAATATCAAGATGAAGTATAAAGTTTTAGTTTCTGTTTTTATATAGCTCTACTTTTAAACTATAATGCTTATTATTATTCAATTTAGTTTTGTTGAAACAAATAAAACGGGTCAGAATGTCTTCAACCTTACGGATGAAGTGAGGTCCGACTTTGCTGTTAGTTAAGGAAATTATTCTGATGCTTTATACCTTTGTTTAGTGAAGCAAAGAAACGGAAATTAATGGTGTTTGCGTCGTTTGAGTAACACATATGATCTGTGTTCTGGATTACAAATATTCTTCAATTTGCATTCTTCAATACTTAACGTAACATTATTTAAAAATTTATCCATAATGCTTATATTTAACCGTACTTCGAACGAAGGAAAAGAATAACTTGCTTTAAATTTTCATTGGTTACGTATATAAAAAATATACACGTAAGCGTATTTACTTTGCAATAGGGTTGTTTCCGAAATTTCGAAAGTATTTTTTTTCTGAAGAAACATGCTCAAAAAAAAAAAAAAAAAAAAAAAGATTTAACTTTTTAAAAAATAATTTGGCAAAGTTTAATATTTTTAAGAAATTATTTTAATCAGTGCGTAGATTCAATTTCATTTATTACGCTTCTGAGCATGACATCACAAGTGATAAAATGCCATTCGCTGATGTAATTAGCGCAGAGCGCAATATTTTGGCATTAAATAAAGATTAAAATATTGTAACGCAAATGATAGTAATGAATTTCATGTTTGCTTCAGAAAAGCCTTCATTCAAAATTCTCACTATGATTGCTATTAATATTACTGTTTAATGGCAACATTTTTTTAAACAATGCGTAAACATTCTGTGCGCCAATTTAGTAGCGCGCCTAAATACATCACTTGTGACGTCATAAAGACCACGTCTTACTTTCAAAATCAAATACAAAAAAATATAAATGAAAAATAACTGTTGGGTAAATAAAAGTCATTTCTGGCTCCATGTTATTATTTTTTTTGCTTATTCTATCAATTTCAGTGACTATAAGTAATACTTTTGACTAAGGGAAACACTCCCATTGGACTCGTCGTTATAGTTAAAGTTAACATCACTGTCGGAACATCACATATCCCTTCGTCTATACTCTGAACTCAATTCCTTACAAAAAACTGTGAAAAAATATTTTCTTTTATATTCAAGTCTTTTTGTTTTCTTTTTTTTATTACCATTGCCTTAATAGCAATAGCTAAAATGGAACCCTTGAATGAAAGTCGCGTTACGGTCACGAAATTTCACTGCAAAGTCAACAACAGGTTGCAGCAACTTAAGTATGTCAGTGCACGGATAAGTCACAAAGTGACGTTGTAGTGACTTCTTCACAATGTCACAAAATGATTGGTAACAAATTGTCACAGCAAGTCACAGTGAAGTACCATGAAACATGCCACGAAGGCGTCACAAGGTCACGATTCTGACTTTTTGTCACTGTGGCCAGTGTGATTTTCAGTGACATCCCTGTAACTTTGCCGCGCCATGTGCTATCAGGTTTGTGTTTCACTAGCTTTCGGTCCTCAGTCTTCATATGTAGGCAGATTCACATATTTCATTAACTAAAAATGCATTTCCCTTCAATTCGATGCGGTTTTAAAAAAGAGAAATGATTCCGGTTCGGAAATTAGCAGTGAATTTCAGTTCATCTTCATAAAGAAATATACTCCCAAATAAACGTGGTTAAAGACACTATCACGAAATGTATCATAGTTTGAAGAGGGTCGAAGTTCAGGTAGCAGAATTCAGACAAAATCAATTATCAGTCAAACCAGTATAAAGAAAAAAAATATGATACTTATTTTTCGGGAAATATAACTGTTACACATTGTTCAAACAAACGTTATTTTATATGATACTAATTGTCTGTTCTAAAGCTAATGAAAAAACAGAAAACTACTTGGAGTTCCTGTGGGAAAATATCAGATTTCGTAGACACAAAATTCTCAAGCACACCCTTAAAGATCGTCATGAAGACAGCGGCCAAAACTGCAAGTCATAAAGTGGCTAATTTTGGTATGGAGAACAAGAAAACGACATTATATAAAGAGAAAACTTTATGGGGACCTAGCGTGCCACGGTCTATTAAGATGATTTTTAGAAAAAGAAGAAGGTCTTTATTCGATTATGGTTTACTTAAGTTTCCTGTCGGCAAGACCTTTAGCTAGACTTCTATGAATTAATGCAGCCATTCGTTTTTTGTTGTTTATAATCCATAAAACCAAAAGCAATCATGTTTTTTTTGTAAATTGGCTGTTGAATTGCGTTTTATAGTTTTTCAGAATTTCGGCTATTCTTTATAAATACCTATACCACCTACAAAGTCCCTTTTTAGTGTAAAGTATAATTTGAGAGTATAATTCATCTTTTACGATCAATTAACTGATCATATCATTCCACCTGCTAAAAGCATCTATTATATTCATGAACGATGCGATGATTTTTTCTAAATATCTCGGCAATTAAAAGATCTCGAATACATATAATTTCTTTTCTTCGTGTTCGTATTGAAGGTTAACGAATTTTCAATGTCCGCAGTAGATTAACATACAGAAGTTGGCTGTTTAAGAAGATATGTCTTAACCACGAACTTTCATTTAGCTTTAATAAGAATCGTGTTTATTGAAGAATAAGTCATTGACTTTCCTGTTTCCGCAGTTTACACGTTTTTCTTTTGAAGTAAAATATCCGAGATTTATTTCAAAAGTTATTGAAAATTACAAAAATTCGAATTTAGTAACTAATTATATTTATTTTGTAATTATCTATTCATACGTTCTCAGAGAATTGTAAAATGCTGAGAAAATCTAGCAACTGAAGTTTCATTTTTCATTGAATATTTACTTTAATAACTAATATCTATAAAGTTTTGGAATATTAAATTTATGTTATCATACTTATAAAAATGTAACGAATTAAATTAAGTATTAGACATCAGTACAAATGTTTTTTTTCCGTTAATCAATTAAAGTCAAGAATTTAAACTTTTACGAATGGTAAACCATCAATAGTTTTGAAAAGAGGACACGGTAGCTGAATAAAAAAAAAATAATACAAGAAATAGCATAATTAATTTAAAAAAAAACAGTACTGTAATTATATTTCCATGGAGCAGCTTTCATTGCAATAAGATTATTAGATATCCGCCTCTCTTAAATCTCTAAAAAGTACGGTATGTTTATTGTGATATGCTTTTAATTAGCTTTATAAATCACAGATAGATAAATGAAGATATTTAAAATAAGATTCATAATTTGTTTTTTATTCTTCAGTAAATGTTAGCAGCAAGATTTTTTTCAATGAAAATTTTTATAACACTGTTGAAAAAATAAATAAATAAATAAATAACACAGCAGAATTATGGAGAAATATTAAAACCTGTCAATCGATTACTGTTCTTCTCTCTCTGTGTGTGTGTCCGGGGGGGGGGGGATTTAGGCATGTGTTTAGGCAGTATTTCTCCACGCAAGCGATTTTTTTGGAATATTATTTAGATAGTCGTACTTCTTCAGATTTCGAAGGAACCGAGATAGTCTCGTTCATAAGTATTGAGTTTCGAACAAGAAATCCTTTGAAATACCCTCCCCCCCCCCAATAGGTGTACATAAAAGCCATGCAGTACTTTTCCTTCAACGTTCAAATGCTTTTAATATTGCGAAAGGTGATGAATCTGGCTTAACACTGGGATTACGGCGATCTTTTAATACCTAGAAATAAGGTGGGGGTCATTTTGAGCCCTGAGAAGAAATTTGCATAATTCCCTACATAATGTTAAATATTTGTAAAAATTAGTTTAAAATAAACATATTTATAATAAATGCAGATTATTTAAAGAATACAGAGATTTTCAGGGTACTTATTAAAATATTTAAAAAGTTTAAAATGCTCTTCAAAAACCAGCGCTGTTTCGGTCGCATTTCAGAAGCTAGCGGCTAATGCTCCCTTTTATGTACAAAACATTATAAAGGCTTCAAGTTCTTAAAATGATATGTTCTAAGAGACATTTTTGAGTTTCAGCACCAGTAAATATATTTGCAATATGTTTTCTCAAAACTCACTGACACCTGCCCGCAATTTTAGTTGTAACTCTTTATTTTGCGTTTAAAAGAATTACAATTTTTTTTGAAAACTTTTTATTAATACACAACACGATGATTTAGGAAAAGTCAAGGAAGAATTAAGCTTTTTATGAAAATACAGAGGAGTAGTTATCAAAAAAAAGTTTTATTGGGGTCAAAATGACCCCTCCCGTAATTCTAGTGTTAATCTTTATCTTCGGATTTGGTATAACTTCGGGCCTGGAATAACATTTACCTAAACTGGAATTGCAATAACTAACTTAACAAAATGTGTAAAAGGAACCAAATACAATATGAAGAAACGCTTAAAGTGAGAAAGTGATATTTATAACTATAAAAAAAAAAAAAAAATCTAAACCATCTAGTTTGATGAAAATCGCTTTAGGAAGTAGTAGTTTTAGAAATTGAGGCTTGAAATATTATTATGGCTTGGCATGTAGTTTTATGGGACTATCACCAACTATCCCCATTCTGATACTACCTATTTAATTCAGGTTCCAAATAAGGAGAGATTTCACTCAGCTGTTAGTCAAAAAATTAATAATATATGATGTCTTTTCCGCCTAGTACTACCATTTTATGGGGAGGTTTTACCATCGTTGATCAAAAGCCGTACAACTTGTAAAAGAAAAAAAAATCTAGTCAAAATCGTTTGCAGCAGGCTTTTATGAAATTCAAAGTAAAGAGCTTTCAGTTTAAAATATTAACTTGTTATAACTCAATCTTTTGCATTCCTTAATTTAGAAAGAATGTGGGGTACAGTGAAGAAAGAGGGGGGGGGAGTGGCAAAGTGAGTTGGTAAAATATTTAGTTTGCAGAAAACACGTAACTAGAAATATTTTAACTCTTAAGATCGAGGTATGTAATAATAAGAGTCATTTTCAAAATTTGACACACATGTTGTAATATTTTGTGGTTTACCGAAACATATTTTTTCAAATTATTAAATGATAAAGTTTCTCTAATTAACATTTTGAACATCATATTCAAATTGATGTCCAGTAATGTATTAATTTTTTTAACTCATAGTTTTGTTTTGGTTTTAAACGATTTATTCTATTTCGCAAGTGCACGCGGGACAAAGTGAGTGTGTTTACCTATTCATGTATTTAATCACGTACATACATTCATTCATAAATTAATTCATACTCTTTCAATTATTATAACTGGTAATCAACAACGTTTTTCAAAAACAAAATTATGCTGTAATCTGCCAATTTTACGCGTTAAAACCTTGTTAATTACCAGTTACAATTCCGCACAAAGGTATTTATTTATTTATTCTTTTACTTATTATTTCACTTTTTTATTCAGACATTTATTTTTCTCATGTAATAATAAATAAATAAATTTGTTCGTTTATTGCTTCAATATTTTTTCGATCACTCATCCCTTCGCTTGTATTCATTCATTTGATGAAAAATACAAAAATTATCAGTCAAATAGAAAAGATTTCACTAGAGGAATAGTTTATTTTTCACTTGCAAAAAAATGGATATTCCAATTTGTTTACTTTGAAAGATGTAAGGTATCTTAACTTTTTCTTTTTGTCCTACAAGCCTCTCAAGAAATACGTTGAAATTCTCATAGATGATTTTTTTTTTATATTTCTTGAGAAATACAACCTTCAAAATGTGTTCAAAATCTCCTTAATTTTCCGGTTTAGTTCAGAGCTAACATTTTTGAAATAAAAACATTTAAACTTCTCTCTCAGGCACTGATGTAAAACAACAGTTTGACTTTTCAAAAGATATCCTTCAAAAATCACATAGCACATTTCCAATTAGTTTATTTTTTAATTTCGAAAAAAAAAAAAAAAAAAAAAAACACTTGCGAGATGGATTGGCAAACCTTAAAATATTTCTCTTCTGAAATTTAAGATGCTTTTGAATTGGCTTTTCAAACTATAAATTCACTTTTTGACTAATAAATATTGAATCACCTGATCCAACGGTTGAAATATTTTCAGGAAACTCGTAATCAATCATATATTGCAAGTTACGGTTACGTGGTATAGTTAAAGGAGCCGGAGTCGGAGAGAAATGCCTGATTCCGACTCTAAGTCCTTTATTTGAAACTATTTCCGGTTCTGAATTCGACTCCGCAGTTTTGGCATATATACACCCCCCTACCCAGTTACCTGTTAGGACTTAAAAAGACGTCTTTAAGGTGCGATTTGTTTAAAAGCTTAAAGATTTACCCAAAGTATAAAAATGGTTCTACCACACAGGGAAGAATGGAAACATTATGACAAATACGAATAACAACTGTTCTAAAATGTCCTATTTGACTGCTACAACACATTGATACAGCTGACTTGAATGATAGCCTGTCACAAATGAGCAGTATAACCACGCAGGGTAGAATGAAATAGGTTTGAATGAAATTGAAGATATTATAATATGGAATATAATTGTTATGCAATGATTTGCAAGCTTATTATAGAACTAGAAAATCGCCCGTCAAGATATAACGGGTGATAATTGCTTCGACAATTGAACTGTTTGGTGCCAATTGCCTGTTTAGTGATATTTGATAGTCCAGTGGATTAATCCTAAGCTCCAGTGGATAGTAATTATTGTTGACCACTTTTTCGCTTCTTCATTTCACTGTAAAAGCGATTCAGAAACGTTCCTGGAAAATAATAGGCAGCTGATGTGCCCAATTTCAGTCAGTAACATATCTTACAAAAACCAGGAACGTTTTCTGATAAAAGTCAGTAACCTTTCTAAAATATTAAGAAATCTCTCTTATTAAAGCCAGTCGTGAAGCTTCTAGAAAAATTAAATAGGTTTAATTTATTCGATTAGAACCTTCCTGATTTACCAAGAAAGCTCCAGAGGTATTAGAGCAACCACGGCCACGCAAAAATTGCAAGCAAGAACCAAGCATACTCCTTGCCTGCAATTCCAGCCTCGCAAAGCTGTAGCTATCCAGTGACTTATTTGCTCCCATTGGAAGCTTAGTCAATCCGGACGGGCCATAAACAATCTAAAGCCGATACACTTAATAAACACGCTCCGTCAATATTCAAACTGGTAGCAAAAAATATTTTTCACACCAGTGCAAGGTCTGCATTCGTGCATCTTTTAGGAATTCAGGAAACTTTTTTGCGAAGATACTTGATTTTTTGGGGAAATAGGTGAAAACCTCTGAAATCACGAAACGTACCACGGAAATAACCAGTAACGTTTCGGAATTTTTTTACAGTGTTCCCTGATATGACACAGTCTTATCAGTAAAACAGTTAAGTGACCGGATCCAGCCCAGCCTTGTCACAATAAAGCCTACATGAGTTTCATTGTTGATGACGTCTGGAGCGTTACTCGATCTTTGGCTATTCTATATATAAGTTTAATATTTGAGTAACAAAAGAGTAGTTAATGTTACAAAAATCAATAAGAAGTACGATACACTACATTAAAAGTGCCAGTGTTGAGCATTAATCAATTATTTTTCAATTTCCTTGTTAATTGATTAAAAAAGTAATTGCAATTCAATCAATTGCAATTACATTAATTGCAATTAAACTATTAATTGCACTTTGCAATTAATTTAATTTTATTAGTGTACATTAATCGTTTCTCACAATTGAAATAATTGCAATTTTTTTAAATTGTTTTATGAACCAATTAAAACTAACAATCAACTTTATGTATCAATAGGTACAGCGCAGGGTAAAGAGTCAAAAGTTTTATTCAATTTCGTATTTACGTTCAGTACTGAGAGATTGCTCGCTCGCCCCGTGAACTAGTCTCGTCTAGGCTAGCATTTTCCACACGTAAATGTTTGTGTTTTAATTAAGTGTTTTAAGTTTGTGTAAGTCATTGTTTTAGTTTAACCCATAACAGGGGAGGTGAGAAAGAAGGACATAACAGGGGACGTGAGGGCTCAGAGACCACTCTGTTTTATTTTTATTATTTTTTTAAATCATGTACATAATTACACTTATGTGGAACCCTTACAAGAACCCCAAAGGGAAAAACGAGAAAGGAAAGACAACTGAAGTTCTATAAGGTTATGGCGTTGCCAACCTTACTATACGGCTCTGAAACATGGACTTGAACAGTCAAGAAACTAGTAGAATTCAAGCAACAGAGATGAAGCATTTGCGATCACTGAAGAACTGCACTATCCTAGACAAAATAAAGAATGAATCTATTCGAAGGGAATTACGGATATTCAGCCTCAATGAAAAAATTACGGAATATCGTAACGATTGGAAAAACCATGTTCGACGTATGACTCGAGGGAGACTTCCAAGAGCTGCCTTTTATTACAGACCAAGGGGCAAACGAGACCGTGGTAGGCCCAGGAAGCGGTGGGGCGACCAAGAAGCCGGAACAGACTATATGCCTAGTCCTTGAAGGAGATGATGATGATGATGATGATGTACATAATAAGGATACATTTTTGAAATTTTTCTCAGATGTAATTTAGACTTTGATTAGTAAAAAAAAAAGTTTTTGCATTTTTAATTGAAGTATACCTTTTCTGAGGAAATTTCGCTGGAGCCATAAGATTTTTTGAGAAAAGTCATACTCTGCAGTAAATAATTTATTGCTCGTAATAAAGTTACTTTTGAGCATTGATCTTTTACTATTTGCTATGTTTATTTAAATAGATAATAATATGGTACCCGTCCAGCGTCCACGTCCCAGGTAGACCTGTCGCCTGTACAGTATATTATACAAAACCAGTAATTTTTTTAAGAGTTAGTTTTAATTAAATTTCACAAAACAATTGACAATTGTTAATTGTAGCAAACTACAATTAACAATTAATTAGTTGTTAATTCTAGTAAACTACAGTTAACAATCAATTAATTGTTAACTTTAGTAAACTACAATTAACAATTAATTCATTGTTAACTCTAGTAAACTACTATTAACAATTAATTAATCGTTAATTGCAATTTTCGCAATTACAATTGATCAATTGTTAGTTGTTGTGGTTAAGTTTACCAATTAATCAATCGTTAATCTTTAATTGTTCATGCAATTAAAATTTGCCCGACTCTGAAAAGTGCATGGTAATTACGGTTATAAAGCTATGTGTAGAGTCGGAGGAAAAATTAACGACTTCAACTCTGGAAATTTTAAGGCCTCCGACTCTTTTACACTAAAATTAGTGCGCCTCCAAAGGCCCGATTGTTAACAACTCCGACGAGCACAACAATTTAGCAAATTCTAATCGAAATGTAACGCGATGCACTTCGAATAAAATTACATAAATATTCATACCTATTATGTAATTGATTTTACATAGTAAATTAATTTTAAACTTCTTGGGAAATTTAGCGCGTAACGACGACGCCTCATATGCAAATAAACAAACCTCTCGCACGTAAGTAAACAAAGTTTATTTATACTTCAAATGAAAAACGTTAACCGAATTTTACAACAAATTCTGTGACACAACGGGATGAATTGCGACCGCCAGCGTTGCAGATCGTTTAGAAACATCTCACCTTGGCTTGTAAGTAGCTAAAATTTCCTCTTTATGATGCTTGGAGCGTGCCACAAACTGTATAAAAGACAAGAAACAAGCTTGTAACGCGAGATTTGTGACCTTCATGTAAGCCTTTAACGTTTCTCGATTGAAATTATTGCTACTCTTTCTTTTCCATGCTGTGATCTTGAAAATATTATGGCTATTGATGAAACTGAATTGTTAAATATATATTCTCAATCTAGTATTGCACTCGCACTAGTGGTTTATGCTTTCACATAATGGGTGTACGTTTACTGATGAGAGTTCGTCCATCTTTTTCGTTCGACTCGTTTAAATGTTTGTATTACGATATTTATATTTGAAAAAGATTGTGGTTTGATTTTTTTCAACGGTAAAAATTTTTATTCCTCAACAACTGAGATATGTTTCCGTCACTTTCAAAACCTGCAATTTGCTTCGTCCTTGCTATATTAATATAGCAAAAATATTAACTAATTCATATACCAAGTTACAAGAGGTTGATTTTGGATGTCCCGCACGTGACGCATGCAAATAAATTAAATTTTAAATTAAAAACAAAAAACAAATTAATAAAAACATAATTGTGTCAGGAACGTCTTTGTATCAAATTAAAGATTTAAAAAAGTGCTTACTGTTGTTTAATTAAAATATGAAGATCTATAACAAAATATTGGTGGAATTATCGAGTCTAAGTGCCCCGCACGTTATGGTGGAATAGCGTTTTAGCATATTTGTTGAAATAAGGGTTGAACTAAGTGAAGAGGAAAGCTCTTAGGGGAAACCCGGGCAACGCGAATACCTTAAGCTTTTCTTGATTACTGTCGTTTAGTTATAAGTTTGGAAAGTGAAACAAATGTTTGTACTCAGTCTTCATTTAATGAACTTACGTCATGCAGTAAGAATTTTCCTTAATATTAATTACACTATTAGATATAAGGCCAGTTTTCAACAATGGCATAAATATCCACTTTGCCCTACACCCCGGGTAAAGTGGATTCGGTACTAGGGCAAAGCGAACAACAACATTATTTGTCATGAAACTAAACATTAAAAATAAAATAACTATCGAAAATTAAAGGAACATATCCAAAAAACGTTTCTTTGCAACAATGCTAAATATTGTAGTTATTACAGACAAAGAAATTGAACTTAAAAAAGAAATAAAACTCGAAAATTAAAGGAACATATTAAAAAAACATTATTCTTCTACAATGCTAATTATTTTAGTTATTTCAAACAAAGAAATTGAGCTGAAAAATAAAATAAGCATTGAAAATTAAAGGCTCACATTAAAAAAGATTTTTCTACAATACTAATTATTGCAGTAATTATTATAACAACAAAGAAATTAAACTAAAAAAAGTCAACTTCCAAAATTTAGGAGCATATTAAAAATATTTATTTCTATATATACATTTTTTTCTGCTACAATACTAATCACTGCAGTTATCACAAACAAAATCATTACCATTTTCTAATGCTGAACACTCTTTATGACACCACTGAGAACAAATACGACACTGTTTTCCGTTGACTGATCATCTTCTTCAATGAAAATTTCACCACAGAAAATGCACCTTACACATCATCAAATTTTTTTACTTCCTTCCTTTTATCGTTCTTTTATGCAGTCTTCTGTTTTGTAGCAGAGATTTTTGATTTAGTCTTTTTGGTAGTGTTCTTTTTAACAATCTTCTAAGATGCTTTAGGTGAAACATCATCTTACTTATGGCAGTCTTTTTTGATTTTTCAAATTTTTATTTCTGATTGTAACAAGCAAAGACATTTTTTTTTTAAATCAACATCCAAAATTTAGGAGCATATTAAAAAAAGAAAAACATTTTTATTCTACAATACTAATCATTGCAGTTATCAAAAACAAAATCATTACCATTTTCGAATGCTGACCACTCTTTATGCCACCACTGAGTACAAATACGACATTGTATCCTGTTTTCCATTGGCTGATCATCTTCTTCAATGAACATTTCATCACAGAAAATGCACCTTACATCATCAAATTTCTTTACTTCCTTCTTCTTATCATTCTCTTATGCAGTCCTATGTTTTGCAGCAGAGATTTTTGATTAGTCTTTTTGGTATTTGGTCTTTTTAATAGTCTTCTGAGAAGCTTTAGTGGAAACATCATCTAGTTACTTCATGAATCTTTTGTGATTTTTCAAATTTTTGTCTCTGACTGTCCTTTACTGGAGTACTTGTCAGCAGTGTAGATCTCTGTAGCTTTCGTTTAAGTGTTGTTATTGGTTTAACAGGCTGAGAAATAGGTTATAAAACTGAAAGACTGTAATAGTTCTTAGAACATCCAGGTTTGGGTGAAGCGGCGGGAACATCATTGCCTTGGACTTATTCTGTCGTTTCAGATCACATGGGAGTATAAAGACAGTGTTCAATGGTAGCATTGGCTTGAGATCTTAAAATTGAAGGACTTCCAGGTTCGGATGAAGAGACTTGTCATGACCGGGCGTAGTGAATATGGTATCCACTTTGCTCAATCCGCTTTGCCCTTCAGGAACAATTTTGAGGTTACTAAAAATTACTAAAAAACCGGAGCATCTAAACTCGTCGTCTACAGATAGTTGAAAGCTACATAACCGTACATCAAATCCTACTCATAACAAAGAACATGTCACAAATAGTATTAAAGTTATAAATGAAACACTAACCTCTGTAAACTAATATTGTTTTCCCTGAAACATACTTTGTTCGGTCACTGGCGTCGCGTGACGCGAACTCGTCTCGACGTGTTTGCCGCACACGTAGCGGCAACAGGCGACCGTAGCTGTGACAACTCAGCTGCCGTCCAACTAATTATTTGGGAGTTATAGGCAAAATTCGCTTTGCCCGGGGTATCCACTTTAGCCGGATTTCCCCTATATCTTCACTGGCAGCTACTCAGTATATTCAAGTAAAATAAGAGCTTTGGTAAGTTGAGGGGGGGAGGGGGGGGAGAGAAAGAAAGAGAGAGACCGGAAATTTTCATTAAAACTGCGGTTAAAAAAAATGTTGTGGCTCCTGAGGACCTGAAACACCTCATAACAAATAAGTTTTTTGCACACCGCAGTAAAATGAATTCACATTGTTCCATTTTTCATTAGAAATTAACAGCGAAGTGAGGCTGCCACACCTTTTTTTGGGAACTATAACTTGTTTAAGTAACTTTTGCGTCATATTGTATCAAAAAAAAAAAAAAAAATTGGCAAGAATATATTTTTTGCTTTGCATTTTAAAATAACAATTTTTTACACAGTTTTTCTTGCAAATTTTCAAAAATTCCGCATTTGAAAAATTCTGCCATGATGGGATAAAACTGAAAAAGACAACGCTAAAAATAAATGAGGATTATACTCAAATCCTGCTTGTGCACGTTGAACCAACATACAGCGAAAATTACACACCATCCTTTGTGGACAGTGAATGAATGCCAGTTTCAGTGATGCATATTTATTAATGCGCGTAGTTTTAAATAGAAAGTTTAAAGAAGAAGATATTCTAATTTTAAGAATTCCAGTGGTTCCAACAGATATATGCTATCCGAAGTAGAAAATTTAAATATCCTCTGTGACTCGCATTTACAGAGAACATCGACAAAGTTCAGTGACAGTCCTAACAAATATGTGGATCACATTTTGAAAATTAATGCTTCATACCTGGACAGCTATATGTGCAGTTACACGAACCGGGTAGAAAAACCAAATACATTTCGTATACAATAGCATCTCAATAAGTAGAAAAAAAACCCTTAACTTTTATTTTATGTCTGGAATTTGTTAAGTATGTCGATTACTGCTTGTTAATTGTATAATTTCTCAGAAAAGCAAATATTTTCTTAAGTCTAAATGAAATGACCAAAATGGAATCAGAGTTTTGGGGAAGAAAACCAAGTCAAGCAATTTTTAAAACTAGAATGAGATCGAAGTATGTCTTTCACTTGGATCTGCCATTAATAGCTGTAGCAAATACACTCTATCATTTGTTAAATATTCAAATAAAGCAATTAAGCTTCATTTGTCATCCTATTAATAATTTACAGCAATGTAATAGCGAAGAAATATCACCATCAGCTAGTTAGAACTGAAACAGAAGTTGATAAAATGATTGAACTAATTTGAAGGACTAGATGTCACTTGCATGACTAATTGAGTTGTTATTTGGAAAACGACCTGAAAAGGTTTAATTTGATAGCCTGAAAAAATGAAGTACGGGGCACAGAAAAAATAAATACGTTTGTTTTGAGTCAATGGGATTGTTTGAAACTATATCAGATATATTTTCAAATGAATTTATAAGCATCTGTTTTGTACAATTTAAGCAAGTCTCTAAACGTTATTGTATTTGATTGTCATATTTATACTGATTTAAAAATTTGAGATACATTTTAATAAAAGCGTTGTTCAACAATGGCCGTGATCAACAATGAGTTTTCAATTGAAGACTCGCCTATTTTTTATCATAAAAGAAGTTAAAAACAATTATAATTCACGTTTTAATTACCTTGGAACCTTGGAACAAATTTTATCTAATGCAGAAACATCAGGGTTTTCTATGGATATTTAATTTTAATTTGTGCAAGCATTTTTCGTTCCCTTATTAGAAGGTTTGTGCAAAAATGTTGTCAAAAACTAGAACCGGTTAATTAATTAAGTTTATTATAAAATATTACGTTGGCATAGGGTCTTAAGTCGCATACTAAACTACTCACAGGAAGTGACTGAGCATCAAATTCCAAGCTTCCACCCGAACAGAAATACTCCAAGCCAAGGTTATAAAATCGGAATAAAATATAATTATTGTTAATAAATATATTTAATTATAAAACATTGCATTGTCATCAAATCTGAGGTCACATTCTAAATTTCAAACGAATCCGATTTCAGAAAGTGGGTGAAAATTGAGTTGAAAGCTTACATCCGAACAGACAAACACTTAATACCATGGTAAAAATACTTACTGTTTTGCGTTAAAAATACCAGTCAGTACCTATAGAGTTTGTCAGCAATTGCAGTTCAGTTTCAAAATTTGCAGTTTCAAAATAACTATTTAAAAAAAATTATTTATTTAGTCGTGTAATTAATCACTCGATTTATGTTTTTTGTTTTAGGCTGCAAAGTGTCTCTTAATCGGTTCATTAAGTACCACGAACAACATATTACTTGCAGTTAGTGTGACAACAAAAGTGTGCGAACCCATGGTGGAAAATTAGAGTCAAATAATTAAAATATCTAAAACGAAAGAAATCAACCAATAAAAAGATAAGGAACAATAAGTATTAACTACATACATGCGTCCAGAACTACACGAACCTACTAAAATTTTCTCGTATTTCAGCATTGATTGCGCAACAATCTTGTCGTTTCAAATTGTTATAAAAAAATGATTATGATAAATAAATAGATAATAACAATAACTTAAAAATATTTTATTGAAAATATTGACATTAACGGAAATAAAATAATAGTTTAAAAAACTAAAAAAACACGCTTTCGTAGCAAAATGAAATAAAAAGTGAAAAATAACCTATGGATGATAGTAGTTGACCAATCACTTAATTTTAATGTAATACAAAAAAGCATGGGGTGCTGTCTATTTACATTTTTGCTTGGACAACAAATGGAAGAAATTCAAGACAACTGATAAGAAGCCCCCCACGCTTTTTTGTATTACATTAAAATTAAGTGATCGGTGAACTACTATCATCCAAAGGTTATTTTTCACTTTTTAGTTCATTTTGCTACGAAAGCGTGTTTTTTTAGTTTTTTAAACTATTATTTTATTTTTCTGCTTTTTAGTCTTATGTTGGAGAATTATCAAGCGACGAAATTATTTATAAGACGAGTGCGAGGTAATATCATAAAGTTAAGACAAGGACACCCCAATGGGAAGCTACTGTGAGTCATCGATGTATGTTTGCGGAAATCATATTTATATTACTTTGAAAATTTGAGATGCATTTGAATAAAAGTTTTGTTCAACAATGGTCTGATCAGCAATGAATTTCCAATTGAAGGCTCACCTAAATTTTGGCATGAAATTAGTTAAAAACAATTATATTTCATGTTCTAATTACCTTGGAACATTGGAACAAATTTTGTCTGATGCAGAAAAATTAAAGGTTTTTGTAGATATTTTTAAATAATTTTTGCGAGCATTTTTTGATGTATTTTTAAAAATTTTTCCTTTTTCACATTGTTGGATTTATGCCAAAATATTGATTAAAATTGGAGAAAACTAACAATTAAAAGGGTTAATTAATTAATTTGATTATAGAATATTGCATTGTCATCGGGTCTGAGATCGCGTGCCAAATTTCAAAAGAATCCGATCGCAGGAAGTGGGCGAAATTTGAGCTGCAAGATTCCATTACAAGATACATACATACATACATACATACATACATACATACAGGTGAAGCTAATAAAAGCGTGTTAAAAAAATAAAGCTCAAAACAGGCGTGAAAAGAGTATGTATCAGCTCAATCAAGCCATGTTCTGAAAGTTTAACGCAGTCGTTTCGCTCTTTGAGGATTTTCTATTTAAAATCGCTGCGAAACTGCTGACATAAAAAACCATTTTTGATGGTTATCAAAAATTTATTTTTTTTCTAGCATAAAAATACGATCTTTGAAATTTTTTTTTCAATTTTACTTTAATTTTCTGCCATCTAATTTAAATTTGTTTCAATTCCGGCATTTTTGAAAATAAATTATGACTGTAGTTACTACTGATTTTCCAAAAACATAATTTTCATAAATATTTAAAGCAATCTTGCCATTCAAAAATTCGTTGTTTTTAAATATTTTAAATAAAAATATCTTGCGTATTTCAAGTAAAAATTTCATAGCATATGATTAGTTAATTACGTGGTGCATTAATCACATATGCGGTAGGTATTCCGTCCTTGACCTTAACGGAGACATACTGCTTTGTTCTCCACAGTCCAACCAATACAAATACATAAAGATGAGACTAGGTAGTTGTTTTCGTTTTTCGTAACAAGCTGTTTACGCGATGAAATACTTGCCTAGAATATTAAGCAATGACTTTTCAAAACAAATGTATTATTATAAGTCCATCCAACGATAAAGGGAGTTTACGACTGATCACTTAATTAAAGTGTCTTTAAAACTCTCTTCGAAAGAGGAAAAGCAATGCATAACACTTTGTGACGCCGCCACCATGTGATAAAATTGTTTTTGTCGCCAGAAATTCGATGACGTTAATACTAGTTCTGAATATTTATGAGAATTTGTTTATAGAAGTAAACGTATTTTGTCTTCCACATTTGGATTCAAACAAGAAACCCAAATAAGAAGTAGTTCCAGTTCTGGTCACAGAAATCACAGATTAGGAAAATTATGAAGAAGAAAATTTAAATGAGTTTAGAAAGAAAAAATATATATATTAATCTTATTGAGTCACGAAGCTGGAATACAAGCTTCGCAACGGCAATGTACCGATCACAAGCCATTCTAGAAAGCATTCGTTGCTCGTTACGTTGTTGTTGCGACACGTATATAAATGTTTGAAAAGCTGCTTTAAACTATTTTTAAAACTTAAAATGTTGTGTAAAATCATCATTGTGTAATAAATTATCTGTATTTGTGACCTGTTTCTAGTCCTTTAGTTTGTGGCTATATGTACGTGTAGCGCATCAGCATTACGTTTGCGATCATTAGATAGTTATCAAAATAATGGAAACACTCTGTGACAAGTGTGTTGGGAATCGCTACTCTGCCATAAATGTTCTGTTGATAAAGCTGCCTTCTGACTGTAGTCACTCACACTGGTGAATTCAGATGGTGTTTGAGTTCTCTGGTCATTTTCGTTCGCTTTTTAGACAGTACAATCCTCTTCAATACCGTCGGTTTCTTTTACTAAGCTTCTTTTTCCGTCCACTATTTTGCTTTGCCGAGGTTGTCTTACCACGCGGCGTGTATGCTGTCATGACTTTAGATACTGTACCTCTAGAAATACCAAAAAGTTGAGTTTTTCAGTCACACTTGCTTCAGCTATTCGCACTCAAACAATATGGGATTTTTTTATAATTTGAGTGGTCCGGTTTTTTATGCGCTTGAAAAAAAACCAAGACCGCCAGAACTTCAGTTAATCCACCATATTCTACCAGAATATGTACATTGCTATTTATAAGAAAAAAAAAGAAAAAAAAAAACAGATATCTAGTTTTATTCTTTATTACGCACGAAACACATTCAAAAATGTCACTTTTATTCACAGGTGTTTCCATCACTTTGATATGACTACCTATATATTCTCATATGAGTTTTTCTTGTTATCGTGATGCTATTTACATGTAGATATTTGAAAAATTGTCTCAATCATCTTCTATAGACATATCAGTCACAAAGAACAAATAAAATTTAAGTTTATTGAATCATAGCACAAGTAAAGATTATTTCTGTTGAAATTTTTTACATTGGGCAGGAGTACCACACTGTAAAAAAATTCCGAAACGTTACTGGTTATTTCCGTGGTACGTTTCGTGATTTCAGAGGTTTTCACCTATTTCCCCAAAAAATCAAGCATCTTCGCAAAAACGTTTCCTGAATTCCTAAAAGATGCACGAATGCAGACCTTGCACTGGTGTGAAAAATATTTTTGCTACCAGTTTAAATATTGACGGAGCGTGTTTATTAAGTGTATTGGCTTTAGATTGTTTAAGGCCCGTCCGGATTGACTAAGCTTCCAATGGGAGCAAATAAGTCACTGGATAGCTACAGCTTTGCGAGGCAGGAATTGCGGGCAAGGAGTATGCTTGGTTCTTGCTTGCAATTTTCGCGTAACTTGGCCGTGGTTGCTCTAATATTTCTAGAGCTTTCTTGGTAAATCAGGAAGGTTCCAATCAAATGAATTGAACCTATTTAATTATTCTAGACGGTTCACGACTGGCGTTAATAGGGGAGATTTCTTAATATTTCTGAAAGCTTACTGACTTTTATTGGAAAACGTTCCTGGTTTTTGTATGCTATGTTACTTGTTGAAATTGGGCACATCAGCTGCCTATTATTTTCCAGTAATGTTTCTGAATTGTTTTTACAGTGCAATCTTCTCCTTTGGGCTAGGGCGCTGCAAAGCACCCCCCCCCCCCCCGCTTAAGAATTTGGTCTTTCAAAACGAGACCAAAAACTAAGTAAAATTAACTCCTCCAAAAATTTCCATTGCGTAGACAGGTTCCTGAATCTCCCCTCCCCCCTTCAGTGGGCACCCCTGCAAAGGCTAATTTGCTTTGGGATATGATAAAACTGTAGGTTACAGAAGCGTAATAATTCACCAATACGTTTGTGTGTTGTTAAGAATATTACCAACGTGATCATTAATAATATTAAATAAATAAAATACAACGATACAATATTAATACAATTTAAAATATTTTTCTCATACTTTTAAAAATTTCTTCGTATGCTGTTCGCTAATTTGAGAGGAAGGAGCAGATTTAGGGAACTAAATATTCAAACTACAGACGATTTTGTATCCGCAGAATAAATAAACTTTGACTTTAAAGACAAATTTCAGAATGAAAGTTCAGTTACATATATGAAAAATAGTTACTGAATTGTGTTAATAAAAGCTGCTGGAATGGCTAATTAAAGATTAAAATCAGTAAATTTTAAAAATAAATTAATAAAAAGATAATAATAAATAATAAAGCCCAAAAGGGTCGAAGTCATGGTTTACACTGAATCAATTGCTTAATTCTCTAATTTTTGCACTGCTTATCGTCTACTGTAAAAAAACTCCGAAACGTTACGGATTATTTCTGAGTACCGTATCGGAACTCAGAACGTTCCAAACTAACGTTTCCAAAAATAGCCTAAAAATGCGTTTTAAACCTTCAATTTTGTAAAATGTCCGGTGGAGCTTTCCTCTTCCGCTCGTCCTGTCGTCAATGAAAATATTTTAAAATTTCGTCTTTAGAACTTAGCTCGTCACACTGCCTTATTTCTTAAAAGATAGCCTAAAAGTTTTTGGATAAGTCTACAACAACAACATTTAAAGAATACGAAATGAACGTAGTGTTTGACTCTCTGATTTCGATGAGCAGAAGAAACAGTGATATTTGAGACAGTGAGAAGCAAAGGGATGTAAATGGCAAAATTAAAATTTTGGAGAAAACCAGTACAAATGGAAATTGAACATCTTCTTTGTCGTAGGGCAAGAGATATTAATTGTAGCCCTGGTAGGTTCTGTTATACAGCATGATTTAGAAACAAATTTGAACGAAAGCCTATCTAGGACCTTATCTTTAAACACGTTTTACTTAAAACTTGAAAATGTCCACTTACATCCCTTTTCGTCTCACTGTCTCATTTAATCTGTGCTTTTCACGAGATATTTTTACTTGAATAAATTTTCATGAAATCCTTCTATTCTGAACTATCATTCTGAATCTCTCCGATTCTGATCAGTTGCATTGTTTTAAAACCCAATATTGAAATGTCGTCGAAGTACTCATTGCAGATCTTTGGATTCCCAGTGTGGTCAATTATCCTCCACCCCCCTCCGCGTCTTAGAAAAAATAATGCTTTCACATATAAATGGGAGTGGTTTTGGCTGTTTTCCGATAAATTTTGAATTGAGTATACAATCTTTGCTTCCGCCCTCTTGAAAATTCAAAATGAGACTGTGTTTCACTTAGATCTAAGCTCAAACAAAATAATTTTAGCTGCTTCTAGATGGAAATTTCTCAAAGCAATTGAGTAACTTTGGCACGTGCGTGCATCTGATGTTTTGTGTCGTAAACATATTATTTTTTTATTAATTGCATTTATATTTTCAATGCTTTGGGAGAGAAACCCCTGTTTTACCTCTACACAATTGGACACAAACATGATATCGATCTTTCTTAAAAAACTCGATATTGGAATATCACCAAAGTGCTCATTACAGACCTTGGGAGCCGCCCAAAATATTCCTCCCTTAATAATGATCTCAAGAGAAACTGCAAGGATGGAACAACATCTGAAATCTTTCTCTTTTTTTTCTTTTGTACAGGAAACTGGCCTTGTCTCAAGGCCGCAAGGTGGACACGATAACAGATGGGACAATTTCTAACTGTCAGGTGAGCAATTTGCGTTTATAATTACATCAGCGAAAGTACGGAAAAATCTTTGAAGATTTCCGGTACGGAAAAATAAAACATATTTTACAAACATTTTCAGTTACTTATGTATTTTAATCTTGTCTTAGTCCGACAGAAATCATCACACAATTGCTGTTAGAATTTTTTTTTAAAGCAATAAAATAATATATAAATTCTTACCAGTGTAGTTTAATAAATCCATTACCATATGCAAAATATATATTCAGTGGCTCCTCAAACTAAAATTTTTGGGCTGGAGGAAATTTCAACTGCCGAATGAAACTCCGAGTTTTATCAAATGATAAAATGTGAGCATAGCAGCGTTATTGTTTTTTTTAATAAAAAATTACAATTTCGTAACGCTGTCTCCAAATTTTCCGACTCGTCAGAAAAAAAATTGCAGAATGAGGAAATTTTTGTAAAGTCAGGGTGACCTTCCTTCAGGGTGTCCCTGAATAGATTATAAGGTTTGTAGAAACATGTCCACAAAGCGCAAGTCAAGAACAAGAAAAATTACTGTTCAGTATTTCTATGTAAATATTAGAATTATGTCTAACAAATGTAATATTTTGTGAATCTAGATGTTGAACATGGGGCGGGCAGCTAACTTGACTCTGAAAATTTTGAATCTTTATGATTGGAGGGATATGATGTAGAGGGACAGTTTCTTATAAATTTATATACAAACCGATAGTCGAAATAAGACGATTAGACGGTTACGTTTAATAACCGAAATGAAGTTACTGAAATTGAAAATAAATGAATAACTGAATCCTGCCGACATTTACCTTCTAAGAAATTTAATTGTTAACTTACTGTTTTTATTATAAATGTAATTATTGTGTGGTTGCATGTTTATTTTCTACCCCTAAAGTTTTAGTACCAAGTTAACTTTTTAAGTATCGTTAAGTCGCATTTTTTACTTTCATATATTTTCTAGCTGCGTCGTCCGGCTTTGCATGGTCTACCTCGAAAATTTTCAGGTGACGCGTGTTCAACAACCAGGCTTAAAAAAAAAAAAAAAAAAAAAAAAAAAAAATGTAAAATTTCTCGGCAGATCGCGGAAAAACAACCAAAAAGGAAATATTTGAAATCCTCCGATAACAGGAAAAGCCACAAAACAGAAGCAAGAATTTAATTTATTCACAATCCAGGAAAAATGGCATTGGATCTTTCATCTCGATGATGTTATTCATGCTTATGAAAACTGCGCTCTTAGCAGACGATAAATTTCCGATTTAGTCTCGATGTTCTATTACTTGAAAATGCTTGTAACTTTTCTCTTGGTGATTTTTTTTTTTTTTAGAAAGAGTAGACTAAATTCTACAATTCTACAATATGACACTTTTTCCATCAAAATAGTGGCATTTTACAGCGAGTTACAAGCTTTGAAACTTTGGACACACTCAGATTTGAAATGGTGCCAAAAGATTCAATCGAAATTTTCAAAAACAACCGTATGAACCACAATCGAGCAAATGTACTAAAAACTGTCCCCTTTCACAAGCTTTCAGATGATGCAACAACAAATCATATTGGGCCTCAAGTTCAGCAGAAATTCAGGTTTTTGATTGAAACAGTGTAAAAATCTGCATCGTTAAAAAGGGAAAACCAGCGAAGAGTCGAACTTTTCCGTTTTAAATTTTCTGTTTCAGGTAAGCATGTTGCTTTCTTTGCTTCAGAAAATGATAATTTTATATCAAAATAGTAGTTTTAACATTTTATTAAGTGAAAAAAACACAAGAGGTAACAATAAGTAGAAATAAAGGAAGCATTACTTTCCCGTGCTTTTTACAAAGGAAAATAAATAATAAAAAAATTGCACTAATATCAATGAGTACATTTAATCAATCTTCAAATTTTGTAACAGATGCTGAAATTGGTCGCCACAACAACTGAACCTTGCCTTTTTGCGAACGGAAACAACCGTTGCTGTAAGTGAAATTTCAAGTTTCACTACTATTTCGTCAAGCCGGTTGATCAATTCCTGCAAACTGGCTACTTCTGCTTTGTAAACTTCTTGTTTTAAGAATCTCCAAACAAAGAAGTCCACTGGAGTCAGGTCTGCTACTCCATTTGGCTAAGGAATGAGGCCTGTACAACCGACCCATTAGGTATACTGTTCAGTCAGAATATCCTGAATGGCATTTGAAGAATGTGTGGGGGCTCCATCGTGTTGGAAAATACCCTGTATACATGTATATATACACATGTATACACTGTAAAAACGATTCAGAAATGTTTCTAGAAAATAATAGATAGCGGATATGTCCAATTTCTGCCAACAACATAACTCGCAAAAACGAGGAACGTTTTCCGTTAAAAATCAGTAATCTTCCTCAGATTATCCTGAAAAATCCAGAAATTTTCCCGTATAAAGCTAGTTGTGCCTCTGGAATTTCAGAGTAATCTTAGGTAGGGATAATATAACAGCTCCAAAAGCTGTATTGAAAACACGGCCAAAGCTAAGCCAGAATTGCTAGTAAATATCAAGCATCTCACTTCACTGCAATTCTAGCATGCTACGTAGTCCAAAGACATATTCGCTCCTTTTGGGAGCTTAAATCAGTCTCGCCGCGAGCTGCGATAGACTTAAAACTGAAACACATTATAAATACTATCAGTTAATCTTTAAACTGCGAGCTAAAAATATTTTTATAACAGTAAGAAGTCTGCATTCATGCAACTTGTAGCAATTCAGGAAAATTTTTGACAATGATACTTGATATTTCTGGGAAGTGTATAAAAACCACTGAAATACCGAGCCGTTACATGAAAATACTCAGTAACGTTTCGGAATTTTTTTACAGTGTACACATATATTCTTTGTTTTTCTAAAAATATAAATTAAATATTAGAGTAAGTAAAATATTACTTGATGTATTAACAGAAATGAGGAAATTGTTAGCACCCTTCCAATCTCACTCATCATTAAATATCAGTTTAGTCAGAAGAGTTGTGTGACTCAATATTACCATACTTTGATACAGCTCGATACTTTGTTAGTTTAACGTGCATTAACAACTATTAATATGAACTAAAACAACTTGAACTAGCCCGAATCCAGTACCAATTCATGTTTACATCAACTAAATATTTAATTTAAATAAAGTCAAACTTATTTTAACAGCAATTTAGGACATCAACTATCCCATAGTGGCCAAAATTAAAAAAAAATCGAGATTACAAAATAAAAATGTATTTAAAAAAGAAAAGAAAGGGAGAACAGAATGTTCACACGCATGCACCGATACACGTGCGCGTGCGTTCAAAGAATAATGATGGCGCAACAAATCAGCAAAGATAAATTACACAAATGAATAGAATAGAAATGGGGTCGTGTCCAAAATTTTAAAAGTATTTTTTTTCTGAAATAGCTTGCTTAAAAACATAGGATCTGACCATTTTTTAAATAATTTATTTAAATTTAATATTTTAAAAATTACTTAAATGGGTGCGCTTTTATTGTTTATTCTTCTGTCGTGTGACATCACAAATGATGAAATGCCATTCAATGTTGCCATTCACAGAACAAAATATTTAATTCGCATCTTTACTCACGTGTCTTGGCAACAATATGGTTGATAGCAAGCGTAGAGCGCAATTTTAACTCCTTGCTTGATTATCGTAACGTGGAAACGTAGTAGAAAGAGGCGGTAAAGTGCATCATTTGTGACGTCATCAAGACCACGCCTTGTTTGAAAAATCGGACATTTAAGAAAATAATTAAAAAAAAAAAAAAAACTGTTGGGAAAATGAAAGTATTTTCTGAGTCCATATTATTTTTTTTTTACTCATTCTATCCATTTCAATGACTAAAAGTAGTTCTTTTGCCTGAAATGAACCACCTCATTGTAAATTGATGAAATTGAAACGAAAGATATAAAATAATGTAAACTCTTACCAAACTGAAAAAAAAACCTCTTTAAAATGATCCTGAACCCATTCTTGCTGATTATTATGTAAAATAACCCCCTGACTCTAAATGTGATCTACGTTTTCTCCCGTGTCGTCCCACATTTTGTAAAAGTCATCCTCCATTTTTTAATAATTTTTCGGCAGTTTGTTAGCCTTTATTTTTATTTCGAGGAGAAGGAATTATTATATCAAACATTAAAATTCTTCTGAGAGGCTAGAGAGGTTGCAAAGTTCAAAAATAAGGAACATTTGGAGCAAGTGTGGAGATTCATGGATTTATTCCTCCCACAAATATTTTTTAAACCATCAAAACCGTTGTTTTTTTTTTTTCTAGAGGTTTATTTTACAATATTTTCATTTAATTTTTCGGCGTAAAATGAGAGTATAGGACTCATAACTAAGAGTCTAATGTCCGAAAAAAAAATTCACGTTGTAAAAAAAAATAAAAAAAGGGCTTATTATTATAGTCAGAGTCGCATCATAGATCTTCAGTAAAGAACTTATTATTCCGTATTATTCAACTTACATTCACAGATGTACACGTACAGTACAAACAGATGTAAATAAATCAATATAGCATTAATTTATTTTTATGTTTCTGAGGATATGCCGCCCCATTGTTTTTCACTATTTTAATGGGGTTAGTACATCCCTAAAAGCGCATATATATTTTAAGTCTACATTATAAGCATACCTAAGTTCGCTTTTAATCTTAATTATATCTGTTAATATAACTTGAACAAATACTAAAAATACCGGATGGTTTTTCTCTGAAGATCTGAGATGCCACTCTCACTAAGCAACATGCAATGCTTCCAAAATTTCAAAAAAAAAAAAAAAGCTCCGTGAAGTTTTTTTTGGTTAAGCGGTTCATATTATTTAGCCCAGTACTCTGGTTTTATGTTGAAAAAAGTACAAAAATTGTAAAACAGTTCCCTAAATACAAAAGTTGAGTTTTGATGATTTTTCAAATATTTTAGAGTGGATTTTTTGATGGCGCAATGGTATTTTTTGTGAATGGTATTTTCTCGTACGATGTATTAAATGTTCACCGATTTAAAAGATTTCAATTTGAACATTTATGCTTTCAAATGGTAATCACTAAATCATTATAAATCATTCTGAAGCGTAAAACCGTGATGTTGAATCTGTGTAGTGCCACAAAAAGCAAACTGCTATTGGCTGTAAACAGAGCAATGTTTATCATAGCTTTTAAGCAATGTAAAATTTTAAGAAAGGTATTTGAAATCCAGATGAGAGAAAAAGTTGTTAGTCCAGTTTTTTGTCGAGTTTCTGGGACAGTTGATAAATATTTTTGTTTTAAAAGACAAGAGCATAATTAGACGCAAATTTTGATGAAGGAGATATATTCAAAATAGTTACGCAAGATTAAAACTTTAATTTAATTACCTTCCTCTAATTAATAGCAGACCTGTGTCTAGGCTTACGCAACGTTAATAAATTGCCATACTAGTAAAAAATTGTCTTAATTATTGATTTTATGGATACCTGTTATACTCGTAGAAAGTTTTTGCTTGCTCTTAAACCACATGCTTTGATTTTTAAGTATGCTGTTTTTTTTAAAGTTCAAGTTGAAACATTATTGAAGCTACTTAGTATTTTGAACAAGTAAGTAGATCGTTTTCAGGTTTTTATTTTGTAATTAAAATGAGCTTCATCATTTTTACCTAATTAAAATTCCTTCGATACTCAATTTATTCTGTACAATGTTTGTAAACAAATTTGCGTCCTTCAGTGATTACTATTTTTAAAAATTATGAACTTGATATTCCTCCAGACAAACATAATAAAGAAGTATATTACAAAATAATATTAACTCCAACTTAGGGAGTAAGTACGCTTAAATTGCAATGCTTTAATCTTGCTGCGACATTGTGTGACGCGAAATACTGTGAGAAACGGGACAGCTGATTGTGCCATAAAGATTTGCAACTGCTCTGCACTGTAGAAACGATTCAGAAACGTTTCTGGAACATAATAGGCAGCTGATGTGCCCAATTTCTGCCAGTAACATATCTTGATAAATCCAGGAATGTTTTCCTCTAAAATTCAATAACCTTCCCGAAATTATCCTGGAAGCTTCCTGAAAAATTCAGAAATCTTCCCGTTTAAAACCCGTCGTGTCTCTGGAAGTTTAGAGTAAACTTAGTAGGTATAACATAACAGTTTGGCACCTTTCTGATTTAACAAGAAAGTTCCAAATCATTATTGGAAACATGGCCAAAGTTACGAAAGAATTGCAAGAAAGTATCAAGAATTTTACTCTTCTGCAATTCTTGAAAATCTACGCAGTCCAAGGACTTATTCGCTCCCAGGGGAAGCTTAATCAGTCCGTTCAGTCAATCTTTAAACTGGGAGCTAAAACAATTTTTCACAACAGTGAGAAGCTTGCATTCGTACAACTTGTAGCAATTCGGGAAACTTTTTGACAAAGATACTTGATTTTTCCAGGAAGTGGTTAAAAATCATTAAAATCCCGAAACGTTACACGGAAATAATCAGTAACTTTTCGGAATTCTTTTACAGTGTGTTTACAAATACGTAGTCAAAATGTCATTCAACATACGTTTTTGAAAATTTAATCTAACGGTAATTTCTCAAGTCTTAAAATTATTTCAAATGAATTTTCATCAGTAACGAACAATTGTTTCATAGATTCATGCTTTCCGTTTGTTCTGAAATATCAAATCCTTATGCATGTCATATTACAAACCATAATATTTCTCTCTAGTTAAATTCAAGAGTTGGAGTTGGTTGTGCTTAAAATAACGAAAAAATAATTTTGGAGCAGATGCTATGAGTAAAAAAATTTCTAAAAATTATGACTTATTGCTTAACCGCGAAAGAAAATAAAAGTAACGTGTTTTAAATAATGATGCCTAGAGGCGAGCCGGGTTTGATTCCCGGTTTGGTCACGATCGAGTCAGTCTTTCATCCCTTCATTGGGAAAATAAAGGGAATACTACCAAAATGCTTGGGAAACAAACACTGGGGCCCTCTGTTGGGCAGACCACTTAACCGGAACTTCTGCATTTGCACTGCAGAGCCAACGATTTAGGTCGCGAAACTGAGATGGGCGAACATAGCTTCGGCTCCTATGAACTGTTGCAGCACTGAGTGTAGTTTAGTTTCAAACTAGGAAACTTTGAATTATATTCAATCAAAATATACAGTATTAACTGCTTGGTAATAGACCGTAAGTACGTTTACAATCCGTTTTACGCTTTAACTAGTGGGGCTTTACCGACAATATAGGTAGACATAGTGTATTGTTTGCAATTGAATCATCAGGTTTAAGAAGGAAATGAAGACCAAAAAAGAACAAAATTACCTTTTTAACCTCCAAGCGTTACTCTACATGAGTGTGGTAAAAGAAATAAACAAAAACTAGTCCCTAAAGGCAGATATACCAAAGAATTGGTGGTCATTGAATGAAAATTCTATCATTTATACAAATGAGTTCGATTTCTGAAGCATTTGATTCTTGGACTTATTCCCTTCTTAAACTTGACAATTCAATTTTTGAGTTACGTAGAGATACATTTCTTTGTTTTTACTCATAACGGATCATAATGTGATGTATTTTAATGTCATATTGATATTCTTTCGTTGCAGCCATTTTTTTGATCAGCTCTACACTAAAATATTTAGGGTCATGCTGCAACTTCCTTGCTACAGAGGATGGTGCTTTTTTACCCTACAGTTTCGTAGTAACTGGCGTTTGTTGAAACAAAATATAGCAAATACGTCGCCAAATTTAGCATTATCCATTATGTATAGCAAGTAGAAAATCGTCCGTCAAGATATGACAGGTGAAAATTGCTTCTACATTTGAACGAAGCAATTGCCTATTTGGAGATGTTTTAATCGTTGAAATTTTAACCCTAACTCCAATGGATTGACCCTAAACTCCAGTAGATAGCGTTCATTGTTAACCACTTTTTTGTTTCTTTATTCGCCTGAAATGACACAGTCTTACCTGTAAAACAGTTAAGTTATTGGATCCAGTTCAGCCTTGTTACAATAAGGCTTTTCCCTGTATTTTAAGCATTTCCAAAACATATCATCAAATTATCATGCCATGGCTTGAGTTTCATTCTTAATGACGTCAGGAGCGTTACTCGATCATTGGTTAATATATATATATATGAGGATTAGCTTTATGTTTCTAAAAAACATATTGCAACTTCTTTGCAATGTATACGTTATTGTGTCTCAGCTCTAACCTGTATATTCCAAATTTACGTATTTTCTTACTCCACAGTAATTTTTATTAATTCGCAGTGTTCTTTGCTGCATCTTATTGCTTGTTTCTATATTTTGTATTCCATTTAACTACTTCATTTCCAAAAAAAGGAAGTATTGTATTCGCAAAAAAATTTTCACTCAAAATTCGGCATTAATTTCCATTTTACTCAGCCTCGAATTAATGTTGAGTTTTTTTTTCAATCCGACCACACGCGGATAAGTGCGTAAGAACGTATAGACACTCGAAATATCCATTTTGACATTCCCCGAGTTAATTCCAACGACTTTTCTCGTGATATCTGTATGTACTTACACTGTAAAAAAATTCCGAAACGTTACTGGTTATTTCCGTGGTACGTTTCGTGATTTCAGAGGTTTTCACCTATTTCCCCAAAAAATCAAGTATCTTCGCAAAAAAGTTTCCTGAATTCCTAAAAGATGCACGAATGCAGACCTTGCACTGGTGTGAAAAATATTTTTTGCTACCAGTTTGAATATTGACGGAGCGTGTTTATTAAGTGTATCGGCTTTAGATTGTTTATGGCCCGTCCGGATTGACTAAGCTTCCAATGGGAGCAAATAAGTCACTGGATAGCTACAGCTTTGCGAGGCTGGAATTGCAGGCAAGGAGTATGCTTGGTTCTTGCTTGCAATTTTTGCGTGGCCGTGGTTGCTCTAATACCTCTGGAGCTTTCTTGGTAAATCAGGAAGGTTCTAATCGAATAAATTAAACCTATTTAATTTTTCTAGAAGCTTCACGACTGGCTTTAATAAGAGAGATTTCTTAATATTTTAGAAAGGTTACTGACTTTTATCAGAAAACGTTCCTGGTTTTTGTAAGATATGTTACTGACTGAAATTGGGCACATCAGCTGCCTATTATTTTCCAGGAACGTTTCTGAATCGCTTTTACAGTGTATGTATGTATGCGCGTATATGCGTATGTGCTGATGTGCGTATGTGCGTATGTATGTCGCTTAACTCAAGATTGGTATATCCTAGAAAGTTAAAATTTGGTACGCAGACTCCTAGTGGAGTCTAGTTGTGCACCTCCCTTTTTAGTTGCATTCAGATGTTCCAAAGGGGATCTTTTACACCTTTTTGGGGGGAAATCAATGTCAATTTCAATGCAAACTCAAGTGGTGTTATAATTTATGCAAACACTCGGCAATATATCGCCAACCTTTTGGTCGCCAACTTATCGACAAATTTGTCGCCATTTTTTTCATTTTAAAATCTGGTTTTAATTTGGCCATTGTTGATGATATTTAGAGAGTAAACTATTGAATCACTTTAAAGTTGGCAATAATGGGGAAATAACTTTAAATTAGTGTAAAAGGAAGTCATGTGAAGACCACATCAGCTCGTTTTTTTTTTTTCGTGATTAGTCTCAGTTCTTGTTCTTCTATTGAAGAAAAATTTGTTTTCAGACTAATATTTTAAACAGTTCATACTGTTCTAATGGCTGTCTTGCTCCAAACACCTTTTTCCTAGTTGTGCCGCTGCTTGGCCCGAATTTAGTCGTAATTAGCAGCTCCGTACCTAATATCATTATAAAAGTAAGAACATAAAGTAAAAGATGTTTTAACAACTTCGCAATTTACTGCATAAGTGCGTTGTTATCCTTTCTCCAGTAACATATTTGTATTTTTTTTTCTTTACTAGGGGGCTCGGCCCCCAGTTCGTTGCCGCACACCAACCCCTGAAGATTTCTTCACAGTCTTATTTGATTCGCAAAGATTTAAATCGTCCACTAGAAAGAATGAGATTAAAAAACGCGCTACGAGTTCTGTTTCGAACAAAATGAAGATCCCCTCTTTCTTCCGTAGAAAATAGAATGTAAGCAAAGCGCTCATGCTTAAAACACAATCTTATTTCCACCCGAAGACAAAGAAAACTTGATGAAAATGTGCATAACCGAGATATTAAAATTTTTTTTTTTGAAGAGCACTCCGTTCCCGGTTCCAAAGTAACTTGCATCAACTTGCTGAGTCATAGGTGCTAAGGGGCTCCTGAGTTTTGTAAAACGGCAGTTTTGTACGTTTGAAAAGTGGCTTTGAAACTCTTGGTCTCCAGTAATATATTTTGCTCTTTTGCTCCGGGCTTGAATTGAGTTGAGCCTTGTACTTTTCCCGAAAATAGAAACCCTTGTACCTGCTGTTCTAATTAATTAAGAAAATTTTGAACCATCTCTTTTTGATGCAGAAAAAAATCTTTTTCGAATGATGTAGAATGTTAAGGGGTGTGAGAAATCTTTCATCCATTTAATAGACAATTTACGTGAAATTTTAGCTTAAGAAATCAATTGCAAAAAAAAAAAAAAAAAGAAAAAAAAAGAAAAGAAAAAACAAATTCTAAATTTAAAATAAAAAACACCAGGCGGAAACCCCAGGGGCTCGAAGTAATTTTGCACAGAATTTCAATGTTGTAGGATCTATCTGGTCTCCTGGACGCAGACCAGCCGTAGACAAAGTTTCGCAACTTCTTTGACATTACTCTTTTTAAATGCATATAAAAAAAAACTTTGTTGTAAAACCCTGTTTTTTTTTTTTTTTTTTTTTTTTTTTTTTAAACCTATTAAGAACCATGGGAAATATGTTTACTCGCAGTTGAAAATTTATTTTACAAAATATAAAATACAGAACATTTTTGCTTGTTATCCCGAAACATAAAGCTTAACACTCTCAATAAAATTATTGATTAAAACATTATTTTTATAGTCATTTTTTTAAGTTTAAATCATCACATCTGGCTTAGCACTCTATCACAAAGCTAAATCGCTCCCAAACGGGAAAAGAAACAAGGAAGTCTTGTTAGGCAATCTCTATTAGGTATGTCTTATTTTAGAGAATCATCTCTGTTGCGTGTGGAACAAAGAGTTTTCCAAGAACCACATCTTCGAAGGGTTCTTGAAAAACAATTATTTTTTTAAAGCATGCCTCTGATTGAATACTAATCAGCATAATTAATACAAAAATCGGACAAAGGGATCCAAACACAAAACGATTAAAATCTAATCGCTCAAAGTAATTGATTAAATTTTGCATTTATCCGAGATGTCTTTCACTTTCAAACTAGAACGAATTTAAAAATTCCAAACGATGCTCTCAACTGGTCACAAATCTCAATCAGAGGAATGCTGAAATATTAATTACAGGTACCACAGGGGCCCCAGTGGCGAAAAAATAATGACTCCTCCTGACCGCAATACTTGTAATAGATGCGTAATAGCTAGGCGCGGCCGGTTGCACTCGTTCTGTCCGTCGCGTCCCCCCAATTTATTTGTTGAAGATTTGAAATGCGAGGATGATTAGATTGAAGGTGGTTTTTAATGTGTAAGTGATAAGATGAGGTCAATGCTATGGATGTAGATTAAAAGGATGGTAGTTGGAATTTTCAATCTCTGCCATCGGTTCTTTAGCATGTTTTAGATACACTAATAAGGCTTTAATTTGTTATAGAGAAAACAGGTTAGGTGAAAGAAGTCTAATTAAAGTAATATATCTTCTTAATTGTGACCGAAGTTATCTTTGTTGTTCATTTTTGAACATAGTCAAGGTGTTTAAACAAGATATTGAATGATGATATAGGAAAATTATTAACAAAGTGATTTTGAAGAAATTTGTCAAACTGCTTTTACAATGCAGATAAAAATAAAAGTTTGCTAATGTTTAAGAGAGCAAATAAATGGTTTTACTTGTACGTTCTTAGTATCAGATTTCCTACTTTGCAAACTTAATGATACTAATAGAAACGATTTCTTATAGTTTTGAAATACGAGGATGATTGAATTGAAGGTGGTTTTAAATGTGTAAGTGATAAGATGAGGTCGATGCTGTGGATGTAGATTAAAAACATGGTAGTCGGAATTTTCGATTTTTGCCATACATTCTTTAGCATGTTTAAGATACACTAATAAAGGTTTAATTTGTTATAGAGAAAGCAGGTTTGGTGAAAGAAGTCTAATTAAAATAATATATCTTCTTAAATGTGACCGAAGTTATCTTTGTTGTTGATTTTTGAACATAGTGGGTTATTTAAACAAGATATTGAATGATGATACAGGAAAACTATTATCAAAGTAATTTTGAAGAAATTTGTCTAACTGTTTTTACAATGAAGATAAAAAATAAATTTTGCTAATGTTTGAGAGAGCATTTGAATGGCTTAACTTAGGTTCTGAGTATCAGATTTTCTACTTTAAAAACTTAGTGATACTACTAGAAACCATTTCTTGAAGATTTGAAATGCAAGGATGATTAGATTAAAGATTGTTTTTAATGTGTAAGTGATAAGATGAGGTCAATGCTATGGATGTAGAGTAAAAGGATGGTAGTTGGAATTTTGAATCTCTGCCATCGGTTTTTTAGCATGTTTTGGATACACTAATAAGTGTTTAATTTGTTATAGGGAAAACGGGTTAGGTGAAAGAAGTCTAACTAAAGTAATATATCTTCTTAATTGTGACCGAAGTTTATTTTTTTGTTGAATTTTGAACGTAGTGGAGTTGTTTAAACAAGATGTTGAATGATGTCACTGGAAAATTATTAACTAAGTGATTTTGCTGAAATCTATCAAATTTGGCTTTTACAATTTAAATAAAGATACAAGAGGATAATAGCTAACTTGAGATAGCAATTGAAAGATTTCTGTTAGCTTCTTTGTATAAAAATTACTCAAAAACCTCGTGATACACATTTTTTAGATTTTTTAAAACTGGATTTGAATTTTTAATGTAGAACAAAGTCCTTGTTAATTTTTGAATGTATTCTGCGTCGTAAAGATTTTCTTATAAGAAAGTCTTTCTACAATATAGAAAAGAAAAGAGTTAAAGCTGAGGGAAGTTTAGGAATTGCGGCTTAACAGTTTCATTAAGGTTTAAAGCATCAAGTTCATTTAATCAAAAAAATCAAGGTACCTTAATAAGCTCGGGTTGTTTAAGGCAAACTTAACCTGGAAATGTTGTGGATGCTACGTAGATTACAATGACAGCATTAGGACGATACCAGTTTTGGTTCGCCCTAAATATAGGGATGCCCCTCAAAAAGCTAAAGAATCTTACGGAATTAATCTTACATAGTACTCCTCTAATTGCTTTAGTGAACTTCAATTCAAAGCAAATTTACTTTCAATACTAAGTTTACGGAGAATTCTTTTCTTATACTCATACTCTAATCACATCAATTCATTACCTAAACAAAATCTTAAAAATACTCGTACATTTAAAAAAGCAATTTGTTCCCCTTTTTGGCAAAAAAAAAAAAAAAAAAAAAAAAACCCTCTTTTTTTCTTGGATACGTTTTTTCAGATAAAAATCATGCTAATCTCTCCCGTACATTTTGGCGGTATTTTATCTTAATCACTCAGGAAATAGCCTTAAGTTAACCAAAAAATTACTTACGTCAATTGGGAGATTGATTTTTACTTCCTTTTACAAAAAAGGAAGTATTGTATTCGTGAAAAAATTTTCACTCAAAAATTGACCTTAATTTCCATTTTACTCGCCCCCGAATGAATATTGATTTTTTTTTCAACCCGACCACACGTGGATACATTCCTAAGAACGTATAGATACCTGAAGAATCCATTTTGACGATCCCCGAGTTAATTACAACGAATTTTCTCGTGACGTCCGTATGTACGAATGTATGTGCGTATGCTTGTATGTATCTCGCATTGAAATTTGGCACATAGACTCCAAGTGGGGTCTAGTTGTGCACCTTCTCTTTTAGTGGCATTCGGATGTTCCAAAGGGTTTTTTTACACCTTTTTGGGGCAAAATCATTGTTAATTTCAATGTAAACTCAAGCGGTGCTATAATTTGGCAAACACTTGGCAATATATCGCCAAGCTTTTGGACGCCAAGTTTTGTCGCCAACTTGGCAACGAATTTAGCGGTTTGTTTTTTTAAATCTGGTTTCAATTTTGCCATATTTAGAGAGTTAACCATTGAATCACATTAAAACTGCCAATAATGGGAAAATTTATCTGTGTAAAACGTTTTCTTTGCTTCGGTTCGCAACAGACTTGGAATGAAAGTATTTATAGTGTTTTTTTGCTCACTCTGAGGCACTATTATCTTTAAATTGGAGTAAAAGGAAGTCATGTGATGCACACATCAGCTCGTTTTTCGTTCAGATGCAATGTCTGAAGACAAATCAAATATTCCCGTTTTTAACTTGTTTAAAGACTTTTTTAATATTTTGAAAAAAATTAAATTTTCGATATTATACATTTATATTTTTTATATTGTGCATTTATTCGATTTAAGCTTTGATGGAGACATCTAAAGATCTATAAATTGGTATGTTATCTGCCACCTTTTTGCCATTTTTATATATATATATATATATATTTATTTATATTATAAAATAAAATGTAGTTTATTTAAAATATTAAGGACAGAGCAATAATTGTGAAAAGTAGAGGTCGGTAGAATATTTTATAAGTTTTCTAACAAATTAGGAAAGCAAATTCCAGTTGTGATCGATTTGATCAGAATAATTCGTCAACAGGAAGAGTTTCAAAGTTATATATGTATGATATCAAGTGACTTTGATTGCAAGTTAAGAGAAAAAATATTCTGCATTTGAATTAGGAATGTTTCTTTGCAAAACTATTAAAATGATGTGCACACTTTTGCGCCATCAAATGATACTTAATGGTTAGGTTTAACCCCGGTAAAAAAAAAAACAGAATTGATGTGTACCAGACTTCTCTTAAAAGCATATTAGCAAACATTTTAAAGAATACATTAAAATAAAAAGTGAAGAAAAAAAAGAGGAGTCTTTTAGCATGTTCAATGATTTTTTTTTCAATCAAGGGATTTAACAAAAATTCATTTTATATTCAAACCTGTTTTTGAGCAACCTTTTTTTTTTTTGAAAATTTTGTTTTTGTCCAATTTTGCAGTAATTTTTTACAGCTACTAGTGAAGTTTTAAACAATTTTTTAATTCGATTTTTCTTATTCAGTACATATTTACCGCACAAAAACAGGTTTAAATGTTGTATGGTATAAAAAAGAAAACAAAAGAGATAAATTACAGACGTATCAATGTATTTTTCTCTATCTATTCAAAACTCTCTGATTGAGTAGATGGAAGAAAATACGGCTGTAACAACAACCTGACCTGCTCCCTCCACTCCAAAAGGAAACACATTTTTTGTCAGTTTACAGAGCAAAATAATAAAAATAGTAACTAATAAACATCCACAACAACACATAAAGGTAATACAAATAGTAAAACAGAAAAAGTGTCAAAACTCATAACACCATCACTTAAAATACGTTATTTTATCTCGAATCTTTTACAGTAGAGCTCAGTGTAAACTTCTAAAGTCTTTTTTTAAAACAACTTTCTATATTTCTGCTATTTTAACCGACTTTAAAACAGGAGGTTATGATTTCGTCTTGCGGCTTTTTATGTATGTTTTCGTGTTATTAGAAGACAACAGAATTGATTTGAAAAATTCTTTTTTTTTTTTTTGTTTGGAAGTAGGTCCCCCAGATGGTCTCATGGTAATTTGGTCTGAATCAGATAAGGGGTCCCCTAGAAATCCAAGAAACTTTATTTTAAATACTCAACTAATTATATACGATCTCTTAATTTTTAGTAACTTTTTTAAGTGGGGCCTCCTATAATTACTACCTAACGTAACTGACAATCCACTGAATCCTGAGTTAAACACTAATTTATCTTTACACGAAATTCGTCTTTAAAACTAAATCTACTCAGTTACGTTAGGTAGTAGTTTATAGGAGGCCCCGACTTCAAAAAGTTATTAAAAATTAAGAGATCGTATATAATTAGTTGGGTATTTAAAATACTTCATCGTATAGTAATTAAAATCAGGTTTTTTTTATAATTGGGTGTTTAGTTTAGTTGATTTTTTTACTGGAATTGTAAACTAAATTTCATTTCTAAGTTCGGGTAGGAAATAGTATGTAAGTGTAATCGGTTATTTTTTTCTTTTTAGTTCTTAGATGTTTTTTGAAGGCGGGTTCTTTTTTATTTAAAAGTAATTTATAGACAGTTATGCAGGGAGTCCCATAACATTGGTCAATAAGAGTTAATGCCATTAAAGCACAGATTTGTTTTTTGACTGATATGTAATTTTTTTCACGGTTTCTAGTAGGGTAATCATGAGCCACCCATATTAATTTAAGTGTGCAAACATTTCTTTTTGCTTTTGGTAATGTTAATAGAAAAACAAAAACAAAGAGAAGAAATATTAGAAAAAAATATAAATTACTGTCTCAAAAGGATGTGTCCATGTAATTTCCCCTTGATTCTACTTGAAAATGGTTAAAAAACATTAAATAACTTTTGATTTTACTTGATACCATGTTGTTACTTGGTGTTCTTGAGTCAAATAATGGCTTGAATATAAAAAAGAACTTATTGGCCATACCTCTTCTGTGGTCAAACCTCCCTAATTTCGCCTACTATACTTGCACGTACACATTACACATAGGTTTTACGTTTTCTACCTTATTCTTATTTCAATATTACCTTCTTTCAAATTTATTGAATTAATTTGAAATATTTTTCTCTTTATTTTAGCAGCATAATTGAAAAGATATTACTTCTCTTTTTAGCACTTTCATGTTCCTTTTCTGATTTTACAAAAACACTTTAAGGCTGAAAAAGTAATAGGTTCCCTTCCTTTTTTTATGTTTAAAAATTTTTAGTATTGGGAGAAGTTAAAATTAGTTGTTATTTAGTGACTCCGATAAAAAAACTTATGTTCTCGGTCGACTTTCTGGATCTTTTATCATTAACAGAGGTCTTTAGAAGGTCACTGTGACCTCCTGAAAAATCCCTTATTCAACAAATTTTGCATGTCATTTTGGCGAATTTAAAAACAGCAGTGCAACGATAAACATCATAGTTTCAGACAGTAAATTTAGAAATTTCTTAGTTTGGGGGATCCCTGCATATACATAATGTAAAACAGTGAAACACTGACTTAATTATTGAATAAAAGAAAGTAATATCACGAAATTAATGCTTCATTACCAATTAAATTTGAGGCGGGATAAGAAAATCTGAGAAAAGGATTACCATATGCACTATTGTTAAGTTCGACGCGTTTAGTAAGCAAGGTTAAATTTGCTTTATTTTTTTTTTTTGCCAATTACGGCATATCGGTAGAAGGAAAAAAAATGTTTGATTTCTTCGAAGGAATATCTTATCCGTCAAATGCCTTGGACATCAGAGCTGTATAAACTACCCTATCATTAAAATGACATCATTTTTTTTTCTTTGAAAGCATCATTTGCGCAAAAACAGTCGGAGACTGATTTTTTGAAAGTTTGAATGGCAGTCGAGGTTAAATGCTTCCTACTTCAACTAACCCCCACTTAAGGCTCTTGTTTTGCATAGCGTATTAGAATATATTATTTAATTAATATTCCTTTCGTAATAACTTATAACTGTGTAGCAGAAATTAAAAACTGTTTAATTTTAACTTTTTTTCCAGCGGAATCTGTTTTAGCAGGCTTTATTTTCAAGTAGACTAAGAGACAAAAGTAAAAAGCGTTGACTGAAAATTGGTTTCAATTCATTGGAGGGGGGGGGGGGGGGGGGGAGAGGTACATTTATTTCCAAAAACATACTCCTTCCAGTTATCTTTCTTTTTCTATATTAAGGCATTTACATCGAAGAAACATGTAACACAAAACGTCGATGATAGGAATAACATTGACCTTAAAACTTTGACGTCTTAAACAAATCATTGATCTTTCAAAAACATCATGTCTTGCCTTTTAACAAATATTCGCACTTCTAATCTTCTGGATAAGTTCAGTAAGATCCAAAATCATCATGAAAATATAGAGTATGTCGAATGTACATGCAGTATAAGGTCTGGTGGGGTAAAGTGGTCAATGGGGTTATGTGGTCGTAAATCAAATAAATATCTATTTATTCGAAATAAATGAAAGAATTAATTTAAATTTTCAATTTTAGATTTTCACAATTAGCAACTGTATTCCGATTTCAAAATTTTGAAACTGGTGGAATTTTTTTTCATAAAAAAAAATTCGTTTTTTGTGCATTTTATAACATGAACACCTGTTTTGACTTCTGTGTAATTTTTTAATTAAAATATTTAACAGATTGGTTGGCAGGCAACTTTGCGGATGTCTTTAGAACACGTCTGCGTAAATAGCTAAGCTGAATTCATTTTATATAATATTTTAAATCAAATTTAGCAAGATGGGTTAAAGTAATCAAACTTCATGTTAAACTTAATGTTTAACATATATCTATCATCTAAAATCATTTAATCTTCACCTATAAGGCAGATATTAGTTAGATATTGTTAACTAACCATTTACTGTTTTTAAGGTACATTGAATTAAATACAACTGAGTTTGAATTCGACATAGCATATCGATTGAATTAAAGCAAGATTGATGCAGTTCTAAAATATTTGAAAAAAAAAAAATCCATAGAATTTTTATTCTGATAGAATAATTTTTGCCACCTCTTCCCCTCTGCAAAGAAAAAAAAATCTGTTAAATATCAGTAAAAAGTAGGAACTTAGAACTAGAAGTATTCGGCGTACATTGAACAAATAGATAAACTTGATATTTTTTTCCCTTTTGGTTTTTAATTAAGTAATATTTTATCGGAATTTTATTTGAGTGTAAAATTTTCTTATTATGTAATTCAGGTAGTTTAGACATTATTCAGACACTCCTTAGCATATGCCTAAAGAAATAAATCGTGGCAAATTATCACACCTTTCCTGATGGCATTGATGAAATCCGAAAGGGAAATATGATAAAAATTATTGGTAAGCCAACTTTTCATTGTAGATGACCATCAAAAATGCATTTAAATAAAGTTACTTTCTTCAAAAGAACTACGTTTGTTGAGCAATAAAAAGATTACGGTTATTTATGATGGTTTTAGATCAATTTGCTTAATTGTGAACACTTTACTCCAACTCAGGTTATTAACTAACCCCCATGAAAAATTCAATACCATTGAACTATTTAAATATTTTTTTTTCTTCTGAAAATTCAGTACAGCATGTTCTTTCGTACTAAGGTAATGTAAACGGAAAACAAATTTGAAGTTTTAAGAGACATTTCTGTATTTATTACCTAAGTTACCTAAGTTTTTCATTTAAGTTAAAAAAACCTGTATTTTATAACCACTCTACCTCTGACCCTATAACATATTTATATGATTGTTTTTATTATTGCTAAGGATTTCGGACACATGTTACATTTCGGACATTTTGTAACTAACGATTTCTCAACAGTTTTACGACTATCATCAAGATAAGATGAACTTAATTTTTAAAACAGTTTCCATACCTTTTGAATACTCTTTGATTAAAATAATTTTTAGTTTCTAAGGATCTGGTGGGGTAAAGTGGTCATAAAATGCAGGTATTTTAACTTAGGGAAATGATTAACGTAAGATTTTGTTTTCAAACTTCAATTTTTATTTTGTCTTTTTTACATTACATTAATAAAGAACATGCTGACTGAATTTTCAGAAGAAAAAAACTTGATTTAAATAGCTTAATGGTATTTTCTTTTTTATGCGTGGTAATGACCTGGGATGGGGTAAAGTAGTCATAATTAAAAAAAAAATGTATAAAACCATCATAAACAGCAGAATGTTTTTAATGCTCAATAACCTAGTTGTTTAATGAACTTCATTTGAAAACATTACAATTTTTGGATGGTCAACTATACTCAAAAGATGGTTCATCAAGAAATTTAATTATATTTCACTTCTGGATTTCATCAATATCATCAGGAAAGGTGTGATAATTTGCAATGTTTTATTTATTTAGGAATATAACAAAGATAGCGTCTGAATAATTTCTAAACTACCTAAATTACATTATAAAAATATTACACCCAAGTAGAGTTTTGAAAAAATATTACTAAATTAGAAATCAAAACGAAAAAAAAAAAAGATCAAGCTTTATCTATTTGTTTAATGTTTGCGAAATACTTCTAGTTCTGTGTTTCTACATTTTACTGATATTTAACAAATAAATTTTTGAAAGAAGTGAGGGGGGGGGGGGTTGCATAAATTATTCTTCTAGACCAAATTGAAAGCTGTGGTTTCAGAAAAAAAATCTATGCTTCCCCCCCCCCTAATTTTATAGGATTACAATCTTGCTTTTATTCAATCGATATGTTTAAAATTAGTCGTATTTAATTCAGCTTTACTTGAAAACAGTAATAGTAAACTTAATACTTAATGGATACTTAAGTGAAGATTAAGTGATTTTAGATAAAGAATATATGCAAAGTTTAACCTTTGATCACTTTATCCCATCTTACTTAAGCTGTTCTAAAATATTATATAAAATGAATCCAGCTTAGCTGTTTATGCATACGTGTCCTTGAGACATCCGGGAAGCTTCCTGCACATCCAATCTACTAAAAAAATTTAATAAACGAAATTCTATAAACCAGTTAAAAAAGGTGTTCAGATTTTAAAATGTTTCATGTGCACACAAAACGAATTTTTTTGCTCAACAAAATACTGCCAATAATAAAATTTTGAATTCAGAATACATTTCTTAATTGTTCAATTGAAAAAGAAAAAAAAAATACGCTCGTACTTTCATTTATTTCGAATCTACAGCTTTTTATCTGATTTATGACTACTTTACCTCATTGAACACTCTCCACTCCCCCCAGACCGTATCCCCTTGTCATTTTGTTAAATGTGTGGGCATTTGCAACTTGAAGTGTTAGTACAAATAAGGATGTCTTCATTTTGATTCCGCGCTTTTTTATACAATTTCCGACTTTTTTTTTTTTAAGGCAATAATTTTGCGATGCACGAAAATCAAATAAACGTTTTCTGCGATAGTGTTACATTTCCCGCACAAAACTTAGTAAATATTAATGTTTTTAAATCTGAAGTTTTCGGTACTTATACACATATGATAATTTCTTAATTATTTACGTTTCAATATTGATACCTAACGAGTATCATCTCCCATATTAATTCTACATTTACGATACAAAAGGTGAATTCAAATTATTAAACTTTTTTAACTAACCCAAAATGAACATTGGGTGTTTTCACTTAATATGAAACAAATCGATGTTTTATTTTCATAAAACAATGACTTAAGCTGAACACTGTTACATTATTTCGCACTTTAATACTTTACTCTTACACTAATTTATATTAAATTAAAATTTCGGTACATAAACTTCCCATTAATTAGAAGTAAATTGTAATTTTGGAGTTTTCAAATCGTTTTAGAATTTTAATCAAATTTTCACTGACGTAATTATCGAAGACATTAATATTCCTCTACCTCTTATATATCGGGGTTTAGTTGAAAGTGATCTTCTTTTAGGAAAAAAAAATATTCTCTCACGTTTTCAATCATTGTTTAATTAGAGCAAAGATTCCCTCGCACAGAGACTCAGTTTATTAATTAAGATGAGATTTAATTGCTTAAAGGATCAGGAATATAATTACTTCTTCTAGATCCTTTGAATGAATATCGATGAATAATGGCTTTGTGTAATCCGATGAAGCTAATCGATTTTTGATGATTCCCGCTGATTTTTATTAATCTCTTTACAAGATGCGTTTGGTAATTGGGACTGGTCAACTTTTTACACTTTATTGCATCTGTTTTTACATTGTTTTTTACTTGTAAGGGAATGCCTTTTTTTTAAATTTGAGAGATTATTTTTTGTGAATGATTATTGCTAGCACGTGTACAATTACGTATCTGAAGTTTTGTTTTTTGTTTGTTAGATGCAGCATTAGTCTAGATAGTTCATTATAATTTCTAATATTCAAAGACATTTTTCACTGTCAATACTAAGCTGAAGGATGCAAAAAAGATTTTAGATTTTTCAGCCATTTTTGTTCGTATTAATTATAAAGGCAGTGGCTTCAAGAACTTCCAAATATTTGCATTAAACGCATATTTAATTTTTAAAAAACTGTAGAAGAAACAAAGGTGCGGTGTGCTGGCAAATTATAATGTATACGGCGGGGGTCCTTTGGACTCCAGAGAAAAAAAGTGCATTGTTCCCTATATATTTTATATTTATAAAGATTAGTTAAAAATAAACATATGTATAATAAATGCAGTTTATTTAAAATGTGCAGAGATTTTAAGGATGTATAATGAAGTATTTAAAAAAGTTTAAAATTTGAATAAATAAACAGCGCTATTTCAGTCTCATTTCAGATACTAGCGGTTAAAGTTCCCTTTAATACGCAAAAACATTATAAAAGCTTAAAGTTTTTGCAATGTTATATTCTAAGAGGCATTTTTTAGCTTCTGATCTGTTTCAGCTTCAGTAAATGTATTTGTAATTCCTTTTTTCCTAAAAGGGTCAAAATGACTCGCGCCCTCACTTTTAGATATAGCCTTTTATTTTTGGTTTTAAAAAAATACAATTTTCTTGGAAACTTTATATTATTTCACAGCACGATGACTTAGGAAAGTTCAAGGAAAAATTAAGTATTTTATGAAAATACAGAGGAGCAGTTAACAAAAAAAGTTTGCTTAGTGTCAAAATGACCTCTTCTGTAATTCTAATGTTAGAAATAAGTTGGCAACATAGGTTTGAACGTGTAGGGGAAAGTCAGGCAAGCTGGATCACGGAATTTGTTGGAACATTTGAGTTGGATTTTTTTTTAGAGTAGAGAATTGTAGCCAATAGATGTAATAACACCATAAAAAATATGAGCCGGGCAGGTAAAATACGAATATTTTGTGTAAAATTAAAATTCAACTAGAATGGCTCTAATTGTTATTATTGACCGAACTAACATTATGTTTCCTAAAATCACAATAAATATGTGTATTCCATATCGTGTTATAAAGTCCTTCCATCAATTCATTTGGATTTGAGCTTCAATTTCAGTAAGTAATCTAAACGGAGCTCTCTCACCTTCGTTCTTTTCGCTACTTGAGCTGAGACAACTTCCTTTTTTGTTAATTGCGTCATAATTACTTTTTACTCTCTTTCTTTTAGAGATTTCTACTGTAATACGTAGGTTTGGTGATTGCTCCCGCGCGAAGTTTAACTTTTCCTTTCGTCACTTTTTCTTTGTTGCTGACATTAAAAGGGGACCAGAGATACCAAATTCTTTTTCCGAGCCTTTCCTTTTATCAACATGTTCTTATATCGGCTCACTTATTTTTCGTTTCATCATTAAATAAATGAGACCTGATGAAACGTATAGAAAAAATTGAGCTGTGAAGCAATGTGGCATACATGAAATTTATTGTCTATGACATCTTACTATTGAAACAGACGTATTTTGTTTTTGTTTCAGAAAAAAAGGATTGTATAACATCATTTAATTGTAATATTTTAGTAAGTAATTATTTTTTTTACGAAACTTAGTATAGATTTATTTATCATGGAGAGCTGTTTAGCTTTGATTCATAAAACGTTGATTTTCCCAGAAAAGAAATTCTCAGAGAGAAGCATCATAAAAAAGAAAAAAAAAAAACATTTTTTGTCGATAAAGGAAGGGGTAATGTGCGGGAAGTACTGTAATGATAAAAAGACATAAAAATATTAATTGAAATTATTTTTATTAATACTAAATGTGAATACATTTTACATTTTTAACAGCTGATTTTTGCTTCGGAAAGTTTTTCCTGGTAAAGAGCAGTTTTTCATTTTAAAATGCTTAAAAAAGAATATTTGTGGCAGTGAGAAGCAAAGGGATGCAAATGGACTTTTTAGTTTTGAGAAAAAAAAATGTTTGAAGTTTAGATCCTAGGTAGGTTTCTCTTGCCCCGAAGCAGAGGGCAGTTTTTCCTATTATTTGTACGGTTTTTTTTTTAAATTTTAAATTTTGCCATTTAGGGGAGGGTGGCCCAAAGCGGGTAGGCCTTCGTATGCCCCCACCCCATGGTCTTTAAGCTGTGATGCACACATGTCTTCTTTACTCGAGTTTTAATGAGTTCCAGCGAAGCAGCAGTGAAGCGCCATGGCGTAACAAGGCTTTAAATTTTAAAAAGTTTTTTAACTAGTGATTAGTCGAGGACCAACTTATTTTTTTGATGTGAATAATATTACGTTATTCCACCACTATCCACTTACAAACTGCGATGGTGATTTCGTTTGTTTCTTTTTGAAATTTAAGGTTATAATTATTGAAATAAAAAACGTGCCTTCGGACAAAGACGGTATGGAATTTAATCATATATTTATTTGTAGTTTCTTGACACATGTGCTGACTTAGATTTTCTGTTTCAATAGGCTAAGTACACTTTAAAAAGTTATTTTTTTGGAGGCAATTAATTAGTCAATTTATTTAATGAATTATTTCCTTATGTTTTATAAACAAATGTGCTGACTTTAAGTTGGATAAGTACAACCTTTTTATACATATTTTTTATAATAGCAGGTAGCTAATCAATCATTTTAGTCATTTATAATTTCATATTTGATTGGAAAATGTATCAAATCACAATTTGTTAAGCTAACCCGCTTTGGGACTCATGGTAGGACAAAGCGGGTTTTTTAAGTGTTTGTAATGTTTGATTATAAATAAATATTTTGTTTAAAATAATACAAAAATCACTTTTTATTTTGAAGTTCAAAAGCCCTGCTAGAAAATAAAACCGAAATTATTGCGATAAAAATCCAAAAACTACAATTTTCGAGCGTTCTTGAAAAACCTACCCGCTTTGGGTCACCCTCTCCTACATCCCTTTGCTTCTCACTGCCTCATATTTGTAAAAGATTCCTCTTCATTTGGATCGGAATCTTTTTAAAGGCTATTTCATTTCTTGCCAAGCATTTTGTAAGGCATTTTAAATGAAAAGCATTCGCATTTTTTTACAATTACTGCTTTCACCATCAGTTAGGATTGAAACATCATTTAATTTTTTGCTGTTAATTTCTTACTTATTTTTCTCCCTTTTTTTCTATACACAAAAAGCTTCTGCCTCAAAAATCTGTCAAGACATGCCGCTAAATCTATTAATAACGAAAGATACAGTACTATTCTACTAGCTACTGGAATTACTTTCTACAAAGACTGAATGAATTAATAACAATAAATATTTGAAAGGAGTCATATACATAACATGCATTAATGAGTCAAATGCGTCCACACATCCTACAAATCAGTTTGACAAATTACTTAATACAGTGCAAAATTTCATAAATTATGACGGTACAAGCATAAAGAGATATACACATATAATTATTAGGATAGATATTGCACAGAATTTATCATTTTTAAAATACAATTCAAACCATAATTACACATGAAAATCCTTTATTACAGTGTAGACGTTAGTTTCACGGGTTGAAATTAATTGTCAACCATTAAAAGACAACAGAATCTGTAAATTACCTAGAACAAACCAGCTACCGACCACATTAATGCAATCTCGATGCAACTGACGGGCATTTCCGCATACATTATGTCTAGCTGGAGATGCTACCAGAATTTAAAGGACGCCTTGTTATGATTGATTAAGAAAGTGTGTCGTACATGCTCAGGGTAGAATTTAATCTTAATTAATAAATTATCCGTTAGGTTTACTAATTATGAATCTTATAACCATTTACTAGAGCGCTCTGTGAATATTTTAATGTATGACATTCCATATTTCTGTATGTAGAAGTGAAGGTCATTGCAATTAAATGTTCAGAGGTCATTGTAACTGAATGTTTATGTAGGGAAATGTGGGGCAAAGTAAAATAGCCGGGTAAAGTGAAATGGTAAAATATTAATCTGCTTTTAGTGCCACTTACCTAATAATATTTTAACTATGTAGTAACATATGTCGTCTATTCCAGCCAAGAAAACGTTACCTTTGAAAATCAAAGCATATGACAATATATGCAATTTTCAAAAATTGGTACTTATATTGAAAAAATCGTTGTAAGTCAAAACTTATTTTGATATAATTAAATGATAAAGATCTTGTTACTAACATTTTCAAAAGAATTGGGACCTTCTAATATTCGGTGCAGTATTTATTTAGTTAATATTTAGCTTTGTATTTTTAATATTTTTCACACTTAGTCAAGTGCATGCGGGTCAAAAAGGATGGGGCAAAGTGAAATAATTTATTTCGTTTACTCATTCATTCATTTACTACATCAATTACGTATTCATTTATTAACTGATTTATGTACATTCCTTCATTTAATAATTCACTTATTAAATCATTATTTCACTCATTTTCTTATTATTTTGCTATTTAAATCGTACATTACATTAATATCGTTATAATTTACATTATTATCGTTTATATTTATAAATGACAAAGTAACTATCACAAATAATCCTTCACAGATAATTATTTTTAGAATTTGTTGGTCATTCATAGACAAATTTATCTTTTACCGGGACGTGCAGTAATCCGGCTGTGAAACCACACTGTAAAAAAATTCCGAAACGTTACTGGTTATTTCCGTGAAACGTTTCGTGATTTCAGAGGTTTTATCCTATTTCCCCAAAAAATCAAGTATCCGTCGCAAAAAAGTTTCCTGAATTCCTAAAAGATGCACGAATGCAGACCTTGCACTGGTGTGAAAAATATTTTTTGCTACCAGTTTAAATATTGACGGAGCGTGTTTATTAAGTGTATCGGCTTTAGATTATGTATGGCCCTTCCGGATTGACTAAGCTTCCAATGGGAGCAAATAAGTCACTGGATAGCTACAGCTTTGCGAGACAGGAATTGCAGGCAAGAAATATGCTTGGATCTTGCTTGCAATTTTCGCGTAGCTTTCCGTGGTTGCTCTAATATTTCTGGAGCTTTCTTGGTACATCAGGAAGATTCTAATCAAATAAATTAAACCTATTTAATTTTTCTAGATAGTTCACGACTGCCTTTAATAGGGGAGATTTCTTAATATTTCAGAAAGGTTACTGACTTTTATCAGAAAACGTTCCTGGTTTTTGTAAGATATGTTACTGACTGAAATTGGGCACATCAGCTGCCTATTATTTTCCAGGAACTTTTCTGAATCGTTTTTACAGTGCAGGATTTTTTCTAAAAACCGGGACGTCTGACAAGCGTTTGTATGATGTATCAGATAAATGACTATTTTTTTTTTTTGTTATATATCCGCAATGGTATACAAAACATGATATGGCAGTGGAGTAATTCAGAAATTAAACAAATTGAGCCAAACATGGATTTGAGTTCCTCTACTGTAAAGTGCACGAATTGTTGAAAAATACCAAAATACATTTCTTACTAGGAACGCTCGAAAATTTCCCACTAACCGGAACTTCTGTTCAGGTGAAAATGACAACGTGACAACGGTCTTAATACTAGAAAGACGGAGGGGCCTGTGTGGCCCCTCGCGTAGTTTGTCGCTTAATAACTCGAAAAATATCTAACGGAACTTAATGGAATTTTCTGACTTTTCATTATATGGCACTATTTGAATGCTTGTTTAATCATTTAATCATTCGCCTCATAGTACTGTTAATATTGATCCTTATACCTAGAAAGACGGGAGGGGCCACAGTGGCCCCTAAGCATTTTGAAAAATAAAAAATTATTTTTTTTCCTTTCTCCTAATTGTTGTAGCATAAAAAAATGCCATTCACTCTAGTTTAACCTGTAAATTCCTCTTTATGCAGCCGGTTGGATATCCAAATGCTATAAACAGTACCGACTGCTTACCATCCTAACGGTGGCCATTGCTCCTAGAAAGGAAAACTAATTCAACCTTTTGCCCAGTATAGAGAGAAAAACTAAAAATAATTAAGTACTAAGTTTTTATTTAGTCATGAAAGAAGGTGTATCAGGCATGTGGACTCCCTCAGGAAGAATTTTTAAAAGAATTCGCTCCAAAAATGGGTAGGGGCCACACTGGCCCCTTCAGTCTTTCTAGGTATACAGAAAATGTCGGTCGTTCTAGTGTTAAACAGTTTCGATGCCATTTGACCAGCAGCTGGAATTAGTTTCTAGGGGGGACACTGCTCAAGACAGTCATTAAACTCTTGCATGTATTTGACTTTTTTTCTGTAAGCTCATCATAAGTTATTAAAATTTAATTCAGTACAACGTAAAATTAATTTTTCATAAAACTTGACGCGCAATAAAAAAAATACCAATTTTGAAGCTCGAATACATAACTTGAAATTTAGGTTTTATGCAGTTCTGGTTTTCTGGCAGATGATTTTACAAAAAGTCCATTTACCCATAAATATAAGAAAATAGAAGTACCTTTGCGCAGAAAGGTCAATGACAAAATGATCGCGTTTAATCTCTGAAATGTGCGAGAACTGCTAAGTTTCCTGCAATTGTGGGATGATTTTCTATCCTACCTTAAGATGGTTTAAGCAACTATATTAGGATGACTAGAGCATTTTTCATTCTAACCACCATAAGAGGACTTGAGCAACTATGTTAGGAAACTTAAACAACTCGCATTTTAACCATAGGATGACTTGAGCAATTATGTTAGGAAGCTTAAATAACTCGCATTCTAAACAGAGGATGACTTGAGCAACTATATTAGGATTACTTAAGCAATTCTCATTCTAGCTATGTATACACTCACACAGTTGCGATCCACATTCTTAGACCTTTCCTAATAATTATGTTAAAATTATATTTCTTCATTAAATTCTTGAATTGTGCTAAAGAAATAACAATATTGTGTTTAGAATTGATTATTTTGATTTATATGAACTTCATAGCGACTTAAAGTTAACAAGAAAGTGGCTGTCAAATGATACTTTCCAATACGACTTTATGTCTCTAGGACGTAGTAAAAAAGTGAGATACCATTTAGTTCAATTAGAGTTGAAAAGGAACAACATGACAAAAAAAGACCAGCTGAATGAATTATTCTTATCTTTAAAAATTCACTGCACTAAAAAAAAAAAAAAAAAAAAAAAAAAAAAAAAAAAAAAAAAAAACACGATTACAATGCAAGTATAATGAATCCTATAACCATTGTTTTACCTCATCACAGTCGAAGATGTGGAAATGGTGACGCCCCCCTCCCTATTTTTCAAAGTTTTCTCAGTTTCAAAGCCTTTTTTATTTGATTGGGAAGGGAGTTTTATATTAACCATTAACATTCTTTTTAGAGGGGAAAGAGGTGAAAAGTACAAATGTATTAGCATGTGTGGCACATAGGGAGATTTGTGAGAGTGTTTCCTTATAAAATAATTTAAAAAACAATTTATTTTCCCAGGGGGTTTGTTTTATAATTTTTCCTCTTAACATTTAGTATGAAATGTTTTTTGACCTTCCTGTAATTGTTTTATTTATTAACTCTTTTGGCGATGGGTCTGTTTTTGATCTTTCTGTACGGGGAGTATGTGTTTCTAAAATGGCGATAGGTGACAGGTATATTTTTAGATACTGATTTTCTAATACTGTTCGGTCATTAATATTTATACTTCTAACCATCTAGAGATGGATATATAAATTCCGCACCCTCCAACGCACCTAAATTGCACTCAATCATATTCACACTTCGAAAGTCCAGTCACAATTTGTTTCAAACAAGCTTTCAATCATTTGAAACATTATACTTGTTCTTCTTAATTACAACTACATCACATTTCAACTCTTTTCGAGGAATCCTCAATCTCAGAAGTCATTTCTAGCAGACGATCGATCAAAGGCGTTCAAAATTAAGTGTCTGCAATGCCATTCTTCCTCTCTACTTTTTGTTCAAACTTTAAGTTTTAAACAAGATTTGTCATTTTAAAATGAATGATTAATACAAGTTCCATTAATTAGCTTGTTTACAGCTGCTGACGCAAATATGGCTGATTTAGAACTTGTAATTAGACTTTTAGGTTTAAAATTGCATGAATAAATAACAAAGCTGTCAGTTAAGCGTAATTACTAGGCAGTAGAAAAAAAAAGAAGAATGAAATGTCCTAGAGGATTTTTCTGCAAACCAATAATAATACTTCCTATCAGGCGTTGCTACTTACATTCAATTTCATTAATTAAAAGTTTTGCGTTTTTACAGTGAAAAATGTAACACACTATAATGGAAATTATTGATTTTTGCAAAGAATTCACCAAGCATTTTAAGAAAGAATTCAAGCGACGACAAGGCATAATTTTGCACTGTAAAAAATGCGGCTTGTATATAAAAAGTAACTTTGAGCCGTTAGATACATAATACAGGAATTTTATTTTTCGTATGCTTTTAGCAGCTTTATTACAGTAATGGGAATTTTGTTGACCAATTTTCCTACTTTCTTCCAACTATCGATAGCTTGATATTTCTTCATTAGATTGGGTCAATCAGTGAGGAATTTAAGAGCTTATGAGGCAGTGAGAAGCAAAGGGATGTAAGTGGACCTTTCCAAGTTTTGAGTTAAACGCGTTTAAAGATAAGGTCCTAGGTAGGCTTTAATTAATTTTTTTTTCGAAATCATGCTGTGTAGCATAAAATGCTTACTTCACTTCTGTTCGTTAACACTTAAATTTATCGAATAAACTGACCTATAAATTAACAACTAGAAAAGTTTACATGAAATACACCGCCAGCTTACTCATTCCAGCCGAGAACTACAGTTTCGTGCTTATTAGCACTCATCAGCCCGGCATAGGAAGTGACTGAGCTGGAGGTGAAAAACTTCTTCAGGAATCCAAGAGTGCCAAACAAACTGGTAGCTAATATAAAATTAGCTTTGACGTTTTTATATTGGCTATCAGTTTGTTTGGCACTCTTGGTTTCCTTAAGAGGTTTTCCACTTCCAGCTTAGTCACTTCCTATGCTGGGCAGATGAGTGTTAATAAGCACGAAACTACAGTTCTCGGCTGGAATGACTGAGCTGGCGATGTATTTCATGTATTTCTGCCGTAGCCCTAGCAATAGGGCGGTAACTTACTGAAAACAAAAAAGTTTTGTCCGTTTCTGTTCTTTAACAATTCAATTTAAAGGGGAAGCGTGAAGAAAGGAAGAAATGATGCCTACCATTTTTTTAACACACAAAATATTTAATTCACTTCTGTTAATTAACAATTTAATACAGCCAAGCACTTATTACTCGACAGTAAATCCGCCTACTAAATACATGTTAAATACATGTTTTTAGTTATTAGCAATTCAATTTAACCATGCAGATATGAAGCAGTAAGAATAACTATTAGTTAAAAACATAAAATATTTATCTCAATTTAAAAACTCAATTTAGCAAAGAAGGTGTGAAACAGGTAGACTACATGGTACTAATTAAAATGTAAACCACTATTAAATGTGGTCTACTAATTAAAATGTAAAGTGATTGAATCCGCTCTGTTCTTTGAGAGTTAAATTTGACTCAGATCATATTAGTTAGCATACTATTTGACTGCTACTTAAAACAGTATAAAATAAGAAGTTCGCGTTTGCGCGCCAGCGTGAGTATGTGTATGTGTGTGCGTGTGTGTGTGTGTGTGGGTGTGTGTGTGTGTGAGAGAGAGAGAGAGAGAGAGAGAGAGAGAGGAGAGAGAGAGAGAGAGAGAGGAGAGAGAGAGAGAGAGAGAGAGAGAGAGAGAGAGAGAGAGAGAGAGGAAGTACCAACGATTACTATGCCATGTTCTGTAGTATGTCATCTGGTGAACAAAATGTCAATCAACTTCCAAGAGATTGGGCATTGCGTTTGAAGGAAAAATCATTCATCGCAAATCCTGGCACTTGTAAAGAAGTGTTGTTTGCTTTTGGTAAGAAAAATCTTTCAATGAATTTCTAAAGATGTGACAATGTTCCTTTCTGCATCACAGTAGTCATAATATTTATTAATACAAATTTTCTTAATAATTTATTGGTAATGTTTGAAGTTTTACATATATATCCACCATCATTATGAGATTTCACAGTGGTACTATTTCTTACTATTAGTGTCATTTATTTCTTGTTTTAATAACATGTAAGTTAGGGACATTTAAGTTTCATAATATTCCAGCAAAATGTGTAATAGTGACTTAACATGTTTCTGTAATTAGTAAATAATGATATTCAAAAACGAGTCAATTCTCATTTTATGTCCACACTAGCGGTATCCGCACAGCTTTGCCCGTAGTAGAAATAGAAAAAGGAAAGAAAAGGAGATAAATTATTTAATTTTTCTCTATTTCTTTGACACATGAAAGTATTAATTCGGTTTTTTAAGTGTTTTATTATTTTTTTCCACAAAATCTGATTTTTGACTGTTATGGCTTTTTTATCAGTTCTCCAAACTCCATTTATTTGCATAGGTAGTCTTCAGCCTTAATTCAATTCCATCGGAACTAATTAAGACAATTTCAATTAAAAAAAAAACACCCAAATCCTACTAAGCGGTGGTACCAACCGCTTAATTTGGTATTCATCGAGCGCGCGTGCTCAGATTACAGCTTCGTTTTTATTTCAACCATCCATCTTCCTACACAATGTGATTTGCAAAAACAAACACCCCAGACAGCCTTGTGACGTACGTCCTTAAAAGATAAAAATTTTCCCATTTGAAAAAGAACAGTTCAAATTAAGACAAAGTAATATTCCTCTGAAGAACAATAAATGCTTTTTCCCGAAAAAATTGGGTCAAAATTAACACACGTTGCGACTAACAATTCAAAGAACATGCGCTTCATGATAATTCTTTTTTTCCAGGCCATGAGCCTTATATGCAGAGCCAGGCTGTCACGAAAATGATCGATTACTTTGTACCCACATTTTGTGGGTGGTGCCACGAAACGGGATCGGAGGTTTAGCTGCTTTTAATCTTAGATGATTGAATGCCATGTGGTCTAATGACGGTCAACAGCTTACTGACCCTTGCATGGACCAGATGCAAGGTGCTTTTCCACATTATTCATTGTTTGGGAACTGGCCAGCTTGGAGAGAATTTAGGAGCCAACTTCTGGAGGGAATGGTTTTCAGTAATTGGTCATTCAGATTAGACTTTGTGACGTGATTAGGAAATAGTTTGAGTTTTAGAGGGTTTTGAGTACAATAGGATACAAAGACTCTAGTTAATTCATCTTGATTACGTGAAAGCGATGAAGCGATATTAGCCGTCTTTAAGTTTGATGGATTTGTATATATTTTAGTTTCAATGAGGCTGCTACAGTTGATAGCTGCATGAAATCGAGGACTCTTTCAGGAGGAATCGAACTTTCTATTTCTTTGTTTTTATTTTTGTTTAAATGGTCCCATTCTATCAAATATTTTCCCTTTATTTATATATTTAATGTAATAAATAACTACTAATTAATGCACATGCTTGCCAAATATTTAAATGCCTGAAAAAATTCAAAACTGAGAATTCCCCTTAAACATCCAAAAAATTCGCATTTGAACTTCTTTATATTTGAACTTTCTCAACTTACTACTTGCCCATGCTCGGCTATTGCTCCTCCCTCTCATATTGTTTGATGTATCGGTGCCTGTCGGATGAGAGTGTGATTATTTTTTTATCTCTTAGTGCGACATGATCTCTTGGACTTGGTGTAGGGATCTAGACCAAGGGGATCAGCAACACTTTCTTTATGACTTTAAATGATTGGTTACCACACTATTCTTGGTTTTCTGGGTAAATTTTTAGCATCAAATTAAACAAATGTGGAATCTCTAAACTAGCTTTTTTTCTATAAAATATCTCACTTATTTCCTAATACTTATAAAGAACTTATCCAAGAAGAAAATAGATAATATACTTCAGAATTAACCTAAACAGATAGTCGAATCTTTGATCAGGTTCTCTTGGAATGCGAAAAGAACTTATAAACTTGAAAATAGCTCGAGTAATTTTCAAAAGGCAATAACACTAAAAAAGATCTGCAAGAAAAAAAAAAGAAAAAACAGTCGTATGGGACATTGCCCTCAAAATCTGAAAGCTTACTAGGTAAATATCATTAAAATGACATTCAAAAACTGAAATTTCTGTATTTTGCGCAGTCAATATTTCTTTTGAATTGAAAATATATGATTTCTCATTTAAGTTTTGTTTTGAAGAATTAATTTTTTCTCTTAGACAAAAATATAAACAAAAAATACAATGTAACTACCGCGTTTAGTTGGAAAAGCACTCTCATAATAAAGTGATTGATGTGTTTTGTGATGGCTAAAGATGATGCGATAAAGATAACTGACATATAGACGAGTAATAAAATAGTTACCAGTTTAGCTAATTGGTAATGCAGTACAATACACTATCGCCTTATTAGGAGATTTAAATTCCAAATTGGAGCTTCATAAGTTTATAAATTATTTTGCTAACTGTAGGAATTTCGTCTAACTGCATTTTCGTCGCTTTCTGAGCAAACATTTTTCATTGATTTAAATTTTGATTCTTTCTCCAAAAGTATGCGGAAACGCAATTTTATGAACAAGATTAATACTCATAGTTTTACAAACTTAAAGCAATTGATTAAGAATTCTGAAATAAATCAGTATAATTTTAAGTATGCAAGGCAAGAATTGTGATCAGGAATGCAATCTAATTTGGTATTAGTAGTCTGTGATTTCGCAGAATAGTTGAGTTCTTTTGAATATTTTGTTAATATTCGTTGCCTTAGTTAGACTTCATTAGCGATCATGATGAAAAGATAAATAAACGTAATTCAATGTGTATTTTTTCTTAGTTGAGTAAAATTACTTTTCAAATAATTCAACTACGAAATTTAATTAAAATTGTGTTTATGTATTAAATGCAACATAACTTTGAAACATTAAAACTCGGTATTCACGATATAATTTTCAAAAACTCAGATTTTGAATGGAAATTTTTAAGTTTAAATATCGATACACTATTTTGAGCGGACCTACCCTCCACCTTTTAAGCAACACAATTGTTTATTTTTATTTTTTTTTAATTTTATAGAAGTAAGAATGCAAAAGTTCGAAAGTAACTATCATTAACATTTTAAGGAACATCTTAAACACACTATACTGAAAAAAAAAGACAGATAGAGATAGAGACCTCTCTCTCAGTTTAAGTCTCGAGGACCATCGACAAAATGGTTTTATATCTGTATATCTAACGATTACTGTGTCTGCTACAGTATTCGACTACTTCACCTGGTTTTCTTACGTTGACCTTCTAATTACCAACTGTATTTTCCAGGCTCGTATCGTGTAATGCAGCATATCTCAAACTAGGGGGAACCTCTCACATGAGAGCGAGAAAAAATTTTAAGGAAGGCGTGAGTCTATAACATATAAAACATGAATTAAGACAAACAATAATTTATTCCATTTTATTGTGTTATGTGAATATTAAATAACCGTGACAGCCCATTAATTAATGTTGTGGAAGTGGCTGATTTGGGGGGGGGGGGGGGAAGCACTGCAACTTACTTAGGTCCTAGATAACCTCATTTTTTTTTTTTTTAGATTTCTTTGCTTCTTGAATTTTATTTGTTATAGTAATAATGTGCTCAAAAATTTTTTGTATGGTAATGTTAAATTTTGTGTGTAAAAGTATCTAGATTTTTGGTTGTTAACTAGTTTCAGTTATCCTAATTTCTTTTAATTTCTTATATTGCTACTTGTATTAACCATATACGGGTGATGAAGGGAGGGAGGCGGACGTGACCTCATTTAAGTGCTCAAAGGGGTGTAGAGCTTAAGAGGCTCCAAACCCCCTGATGTAGGGTACCCCAACATCTGCCAGCGGCGTCAAATGGGCAAGGAGCTCACATTTGCTCCAAAACTTAAGCTTATTTTTCAACAAAGAAAATAATATAACTATTTTTTCCTATATCGGGCATGGTAAATTTTTCAAATATCAATAAACAACTATTTTGTGACAGTGAATATGAAACTTAAGCGTAAGAATTGAATGAGCAGTGTTAGTGACACTACGATGATGAAATGCTAATACACACGTATCTACTAATATTTTAAAACAACAGTGTAATTTTTGTTGTATTAATTTTTGTTACTGAGTTGGGCTCTTAGATCCTTTTCCGTCCGTCCCAAGTTTCTTTGGTGAATTATAGCCGGATAAATCATAATGCATCGTACGCAACGTTAAGTTTTATAGTCTGGGAAATGTAGATTAAACAGTTTTTAGGCTAAAATCTAAGGCGTTCCTATTTTTCAAATGATTCTAGTTGGTTATTTAGAGGTTTTCTTTATTTTTAACCGACTTCAAAAAGGAGGCGGTTATCAATTCATACCGTATGTATGTTTTTTTTTTTTTTGTTTGTCCACTCATAGCGTCTCACCTAGTGAACCGATTTTGATGATTCTTTTTTTAATGAACAGGGGATGGCTCAACTTAGGTCCCATTACCTTGGTTGACCATATTTGTTCTTTAGAAAAAAGTTATGGGCAAAAAACAGTAAATTTTATGCAATTTCCCTATTAAATGATTTTGTAGCGAAGTTCGCACTTTTCATCCGTGGATAACGGTGGCTCAGTGGTAGAATTCTCGCCTTCCACACGAGCGACCCGGGTTCAAATCTCGACTAGGACAAAGTGAATTTTACTAAAATTTCGTTTCTACTGTTTCCCGTATTTTCTCGAATCTTCAATTAATTTCTGTATCTTTCCAAGTCTGGAAAATTCCAGCACTTTCTCAAGTTGTATATAAGGAGATGTAACGTTCATTCGTGGTTCTGAATAAAGATCTCGAGTTGAGACTAACCAGTATTCGCTTCATTTGGCTTTCACATTGTCTTCGCTATCTTCATCTACGCGACAATAGGAAACTCATTGTTATAAAAGTTTGGTGCCATATAACAGTAATATTAATAGTAATTGTGATGATAATTTTGAATGAAGGCTTCTCTGAAGCAAGCATCAAATTTCTTCAAGGGATATTTCGATAATGGGGAATCTGGCGCTGTCGTCTCATTTTTGGCGTAAATAATTTTATTTTAGTAACCCTGCTGATTTATAGTAACCCTATGTGAATTATCAAAATCTTCCTTTCTTCAGTGCTATTGCTCCATAGTAGGGGTAAACCTAACCTGGAAGCGAGGTGATGCAGTGATTAGGATCTGCTTAGCCTTCACAATGCTACCATTAGGTTTGACTCAACTACTCTGTAGTATTTTTATCGTTATCATCTATGCCGATAACAGATGATCGGGACTAAGTAAGAAAATACAGGATTGCATCATGAGCAACTTAGATGCTGTGGAATGTAAATTAGTTAGGAAAAACGTAATACTTAAATGGTTATAATTAAATTAACTACGCATGATTTCCAGAGAGGAACAAAGATAAGTTTTTAGTGCCAATTGCTTAAAGTTTAACGCGTGTCAATAGTTTTTTTTTAGTATGGAGCATTTAAAAAAAAAAATGTGAAGTTTCGTGATGGTAACTTCTTATTATTTCTGAAATACCTACATTTACACTAAAAAGAATGAAATAAAAAAATTTTGAAAAAAAAAAAAATAGAACCGACTTCAAAATTGCTCTAAAAAGTGAAAAATAATTTTATTCTTTAAACACCATCGATAATGCTTTTAAACATATTTTTTGAAGTTGGCGCAAAAACGATAGATAAAATCATTCACAGCCATAAATCAAATAAAACTATATAAATTTAACCAGGACCAGTTTCTTCACTATCACATACATTATGCATTGATGACAGCATATTTGAATAGCGATATAAATGTTTCGTTCGTAATTTTGGATGCTTTTCTGAAAAAAAAATATGAACGAAGCATGGTTACACTGAATTTTACGTTTTGTTTTTGCGCCAACTTCAAAAATTATGTTTAAAAGCATTATCGATGGTGTTTAAAGAATAAAATTATTTTTCACTTTTTAGAGCAATTTTGAAGTCGGTTCTATTTTTTTTTTCAGAATTTTTTTTAATTAGTTAAATTCTAATCTAGGGGCCTCCCATACGTTTCCCGTTCACGACATCCGTTAAAGAATTGGTGTCTCCCCAGTTTCAGCGATATTTCATTCCCTCCTCTCTCTTTTCTTCAGATTTAATCATACCTTTTGATATATTACAGAGGGGGAAGAAATTTAAAGTATCGGAAAAACTGGAGATAAACCGAAGAATTAAAGTTTTCCTCCGGCACTCTGGTTTATATGTTATATACATACAATTCTGATACCATTAACACTTTATGGTACCCCCGCCTTTCCCTCCGCCACCCACTTTGGAAACCCCTGTTCTATTCAGATGAATCCCACACAGTCTTATGGTCTATTCTTTCATTCAGGCCGAGAAAGGCAGAAATGCAATTTATTGTTTTGAATCTTAGATCTCCTTGTCTTAAGGTTTCCTTAACTTTTACTTCAACATTAAATGTGTTTCCTGTTAACCATAGGAATCAACGAAATTGACGAACTTTCTCCCCTATGTTCAATGTGGACACAACTGGATGGTGGACCTTGAATGGGGCCCACGTGTACTTCTTTAGTTCATATCAGACAATTAAAAAAACGAGCTGATCTCTGCATCACATGTCTTTCTTTGACTCCAATTTAATGTCATTTCTCCATTATTGGTAATTTTAATGTGATTCAATAGTTTACTCTCTAAATATTACCAACAGTGGCCAAATTGAAACAGATTTTTAAAAAAAATTTAAAAAAAAAATCGCCAAACTTGTCGCCAAGTAGCGACAAAGCTTGGCGTCCAAAAGACTGGCGATATATCGCCAAGTATCCGCCAAATTATAACATCACTTGAGTTTACGTCGAAATGAACAATGATTTCCCCCCAAAAAGGGGCAAAAGACCTCTTTAGAAGCAACCAAAAGGGAAGGTGCACAACTAGACCCCACTAGGAGTCTACGTATGAAAATTTCAACTTTCTAGGACTTACCGTTCTTGAGTTATGTAACATACATACGCACATCCGCACATACGAACATACGCACATACATACATACATACAAACGTCACGAGAAAATTCGTTGTAATTAACTCGGGATGTTACACATTCATTATGGATATTTCGGGGATGAGTAAAATGGAAATTAAGGTCGATTTTTGAGTGAAAATTGTTTCGCGCATACAATGCTTCATTTTTTGTAAAAGGAAGTAAAAAGCTCTTCAAGTCGAATCATTAAAACTTCATGCTGCCGTGAATTAGGAAAAATTTGGAAATAAATAAATGTAATTAAATTTAAGGTTTTTTTTCCCGAACAACCTACGTTTTCATGCGCGATTGATATGTTTTTATTTTGCTAGTATGCGCAAAACACAGTTGAATTTATACACTGCTACTTGGATATCGCCTTCGAGTGTTAATATGCGTAGCTCATTTTTATACAAATGCGACTCATTTAAATAAAAGAAATATACATTTGTTATTAATTCAATTTATTAAATAAGCTTTTACTACCTTAGCCTGTTTTTAACACTATGATTGAATTATCTATTAAGAAAAATTATAACTGTTCCGCTGACTTGAAAAGTGGATTCTGTTCTAGAAGATATCCTTCCCGAAAACTCTTTGCAAGTTGCTGCTCCTCATTTCATTTTTGAAGATTAATGATACTTGAAAACGAAAGATACAAATGGGTCAAAAATATCTGAAGCTCTGATTTTAAACAGAACACCCTTATCAGGAATTGTAACATTTAAATTAGAGTTGCTTCTGAGGGCAAGGATAAGAATTATTATCAGGAGTATTCGAATAATGCATAAATTAAAAGTTTAATTATCACCCCGGATATGGTCAAAGTTTAGTTTCGCTCGGTGATATTTTTGGATCTAAGCTCAGCAGGAGGGAGTTTTAATGATTAATGAAGTTCTTCCAGTTAGTTGGAAATGTTCGATTATCATATCTTATTCATTTATCTTTTGGAATCGACTCATCGATTTAGATGATACCAAAATTTTAATAGAAAAATTGAAAAGAAATATCAGATTTGCGACGATATTGTAATTTTTTTATTTAAATTATAAAGCAAAAGTGGAATTATCCATTAAATGGTTAAGATACACACAAACCTGTTTTTATGCGGTCTTTTTTTATGCAATTTTTGTGTGCGATTTTTTTTTTGTGCGGCATATTAAAATTTTAATCAGATTGGGATTCAATTGATGAAATTATTTTTAAAACAAATACGAGGTAGTATCTTCAAGTAATGAGATAGGCACTCCGATGGAAAGTCACTGTGACCTCCCAAAAATTTCCCTATTTGGGAAATTTTGCTCGACTACTCGGCAAAAGATATCATCACTTGGTTTCTTTTGATCCGTTTAAATATTATTTTGTAAGTTTGTGGGTTAGTTTCTATGTGAATTTTTTTTTTATGCGATTCCTATCCACCGCATAGAAAATTTTTTTTTAACTGGGTTGCGGAAACATTTTTTAAAGCTGTGCGTGAAGTTTCGAACATTTTTTTTGCGCACGATTTTTTTAATGTTGTCCCTATCCACAGCATAAAAACAGGTTTAAATGCATTCCTTACACCCAATTAACTGAAATTTCAGGTGCCAAGTCATTCAGGATGACTTGGCACCACATTTTCATTATTTTAAATAGCCCTATGCCTTTTTTAATAATAGAGTTGTCGCATCTATTGGCACACAAAAAAGAAACTCCTAAAGTATTGTGTAAGTGCCAGAATTAAGAAATAATTATTATCAAAACCATTTAAAAGGAATTATTAACATGGATCAAAGTTAGTCTGACACTCAGGGTAACTTGGATTCACGTGACAAATACGCTTAAAAATAAATAAATAAAAAATTAAAAAAAAAAAAAAACTATTGTTATTCCGAAACTTTAAATCAGAAATATATGACTAATAAAAATTGAAAAAGTCTTTTCTTTCGTTCCGTAGCATTACAAGATTTATATAAATTATTTAAGTGTACAAAATATTACATGTAGGAAGAGTGGAAGAAAAAAGCATATATATTTAAAGATTAAATTTTTTTTTATTGCTTGTGAGGGAAATAAAAATGCAGAAGAAAACAATTTTCAATTATGAAACTAAAAAATACACCTCCTTTTTCAGAATTATAGTGCTATACTCCAAGGATTTTCAAACTGGGGTGCCATAGGAAGATGCCAGGGGTGCCACGATGTGTCCATGGTATCAACATATATGTAAAGAGGGTTCACGAAATAAGGCCATGTAATCCAATAAGGCATCCCCATCCCAATTTGTTGCAAAACGAAAACTCGCTAGATCGTGACTTCATCGGTATCAGAAAGGCTAACTGATGGTGAAAGAATTTTCAACAAGCAGTTTTTGATTATCAGGCAGCAGTGTAGCAAAAGTTCTTAAGAGTGAGATTAAAGTTAAACTACCTTATCGTATTATAGAGTCAGTTTTGTTTCTACGTCATTCAATGTAGTTTATTAGTATAAAAAACGCTGTTTATTGTTCTTGAAGCCTAATTTATGAAGTTGACGAATTCAGAAAGAAAAATGCCGTCCTTTTCCCCCTGTGATTTGATAACCAAGAATTGTGTCATAGTGAGACCATGATTCGCCTTGCTAGCAATGCGGAGTCCTGATAATATGCCACCAAAGAATCGGATGGATGATATGATCCTGTGCTGCATATTCTGCACGAATTGTCAAAATTGACAAAAAGAAACAGAATATCACGTACTAGTGATACCCGCACGGCTTTGCCCGTAGTAGAAAGTTAAAAAGTCATGTGGTTCGCCCGTATATTTACAAATAATGGATGATGAATTTTTCACCAATTTGCTATATTCGTTTGCTTGCCCAAGTTACAGTTCCATGTTATGATAATTCTGTAATTTATTCGTCCACGTTGTGATAATTTGCTCGGTACAATTTTCTTAAAATTAGAATATGAAAAGAACTAAATCAAATTTTCGAAAAACCGCATCAAGGTCACACCCCCATGCTACAAACTAATTTTGTACCAAATTTCATGAAAATCGGCCGAACGGTCTAGGAGCTATGCGCGTCACAGAGATCCAGACAGAGATCCATACATCCAGACTTTTAGCTTTATTATTAGTAACGATAATCAGCTGCCCCGAATGTGACGATTGATCTTCCTCCTTTCTGTGGAAGTAAGCATGTAATTTTTGGTTTCAAAAATAATCGTGGTTTGGCATGATTTTGTTTTAACTCTTTAGAATTTTCTATTATTTTTTTTTTAATTTGATAATGCTTTTGAACGTTTTTTGGTATTCAACTCTGCATGAAGTAATTTTTAGCAGAGAGCTGGCTTTATCAGTGACCCATGTTCCGATTGAGACCCAAATGGCCTTTCTTTGTTAAAACTGATGAAAAACTTAATTAAACTCTTAATTCTCACTTGTCTTTATATTTTTCTTATTTTTTATGAGTCATGTGATGAATAAGTAAAAGCTGGAGCCAACTCAATCATATATGAGTCATTTATTAGCTTTTGAGGCTTAGAGTGGCTTTATTTAGCCCACTTACCTGATATAATAGAGATAGACTAGGGTGCAGTGAGAAAAATTTAATTTTTAAAGCGTGCCATGAATCGAAAAAGTTTGAAAACTTCTGCTATAGTCGATAAAGAAGAAGGGGAAACTAAACTTGTAACATATATTTATTCGACGTCTAAGTCATTAGCCTCCAAGTTCGAAGCCAAAATACAAAAAAAGTCTGACCACCAATTAGATGGAAAGGCAAACGTCCTTAGAATTAACGTTTTCGCTCGTATATAGAATGTATCTGTTCCCAACTACCAGCCATTAGAATCTGTAAATAGTATACTACTGGACATCTTATTACTATGCTTATTAATTATTGGCGTCGCGAATGAGTTAACACAGGATGGCCTCAGACCTTCGTCATTCAAAGGTCATCTAATGATTGGCGGTTGACTGCGCCACCTTATGCAGGAGAATAATGAGTCCTCTATAAATATTCAAATTATAAAAAAAAGACCCAGAAAGCATACTTTGAAATATTCTAAAAACGAGTTCTCAAAAAAAAAAAAAAATGTGCGTTTTAAAATGTGAGTGCTTAAAAATTTTCTCAAATGCGTTCCCAAAAGTGTTTAAAAAGTGTGCTGAACTAGATAAGTGTCTTAAAAAGTGCTTTCAGAAGTATTCGGAAACTACTTCGACAAAAATTGTGCTTCAAAGTGTTATAAAAAATAGGACAACCAATTGAGTTCAAAAAGTGCTTTCAGATTTGCAGCGTACAGTATAACATAAAGAATTACAATCTGAATTATAAGCAATATCGATATCAAATGCAAGTCATCTCAACATATTCAAGTTTCTAGTACGAAATTAACTTCCTACTTCAAGAGATCTTGCAATTAAACTTTTAAACTCAGAATAATTAATCATAAAGCCTATCGTGTAATTCATAAATACCTTTTCTTTCCTTGATCATCCTTTTCCTTTTCTTTTTTCTGTTTACACCTGTCGTAAAATTTGAATGAAAATTCCGCAATGTACTTTATAACTGGCGAAACGTACTCATTTAATACTATGTATGAGGTATTGAAGTTAAAATTAATCCGCCAAATTAATGAAATAACACGCTCAATTAAACCTACTGTTAAAATGTAAATTAATCCTCCAAATCCATTTTTATCTTCAGTCTCACCAGGCGACTACGTTAGCGCATTGGCGAATTATTTCAAATTTTTATGATACTTTTAATTCTTTTTTCTTTTTTGTGTGTGCTTTTGAGGATTAATGATGCTAATTAGGATTTTGTGGAATTATTGCCCCTAATTTAATGACGACAATGAAGGATATTGTTCTTTCTTTCTTTTTTTCTTTTGTTTTTTTTTTAATTTCTTTTTTATGCTATTGGACCTGTATTAATGAAGATTTTTGGAATTAATCATGACAGAGATCTTCAGAGGGAGAAGTTCTTTGAAAACGCTGATATCACTATTCTAATATTAATTTAACTTTATTATAACTAAACTTTAGGGAATGTTTCTCTTTCCAAAATGAGAATTTTTTTGTACTTTTGTCCTTATTTAAATGGGAACTTAAAAAACTCTTGTGCTTATTCTGATTTTTATGGTATTTTTACTCTTAACTTTTTGGTATTTTATTCAGGATCATTTACGTTATTTAGAAGCAGTTGATTTCCTTCTGATAGGGATTTCAAAGATTTGATGTTCTCACTCTAAAGGGACATTAGTAGAATCAGGATTTCTAGTGATTGTTAACCCTATTTTGGGACGGTTTTTCCAGTAAGAAGCTATACAATAATTTAGACAGCCGGTGTAACACTGGACATCATTTGACGGGGGGATCGGGGATATAAGGGAAATATTCAGTAAATTACTGCTGTCCTCGGCTGGAAATGACTGAGCTGGCGGTGTATTTCATGTATAAGGGAAATGTTTGACTTTATTTAAGAATTGTTGACCTCACTCGAATTGGAATTTTTGAGAATTACCCAAACTAACTTCTTCACAACTTTTGAACGTTTCCCTGATTTATATTGTGTAATTTTGTGGGTGTCTTCCCAGCTTCGCCGACATTTTATACCACCTCCTCCCTCTGATCTTCAGTTTTAATCATACCTTTTGATATATTAAAGGGAGGAGGCAATTTGAAATGTCGGCGAAACTGGGGACAAACCATTTTTTGGTAACTATTTGACCTCCGCCTCTCTTGACCATCAACTTGAATCGATCGAAAAAAACTATATCAACGTGTGCGAAGCACGGGTAAAAGCTAATTAAATAAATAAATAAATGAAAACACGTAAAATAAATAAATAAAATCGTCATAATTATAATAGTCAATAATAGAGCAACGTTTCTGACGTCATGAACTATGAAATTCACGCCACGGAATGATAATTTGATAATCCGTTTTGATAATGTTTAACATACAGGGAAAGGCTTTATTATAACAAATCTGAACTGGATCCGGTAACTTAACTGTTTTGCTGGTAAGATTGTGTCATTTCAGGGGAATGAAGAAACGAAAAAGTGGTCAACAATGGTGCTATCTACTGGAGATATGGTTAATCCATTGGATATAGGGTTAAAATTTCAATCATCAAAATATCATCAAACAGGCAATTTCTCCGTAAAAATGTAGAAGAGTAGAAACAATTTTCACCCGTCATGCCTTGACGCCTTGACGGGCGACTGTCTAGTTATAAATAATGCCATTCCTCTGTCTATGTTCATTATTGCCATAATTTCTTCTTAATTTACCAAATCCTTTGTGTTGCTGACCCTTCAAGAAAACGCATTAGGATTTGCACACACGTATAATGAAGTTAAATGCTCGAAATTAAAAGACTACCGCGTTTATTTAAGGTCGAAATTACCCTTCTCGATTGCTCTTTAGTATTCATCTAGTGATGGACGCAAAATGTTTGATGAATTTTCTTAGAAAGTAAGCGCGCACATGCATTGAACATTGATAGAAATGCCATCGTGGCACGTGACTTGAATGCATTTCAGTCAAATATAGTCTTATATTAGAACAACTGAGCAGTTAGCGAAAGCTTTACGGTCTAAGTAAAAAAAAGTATAAATGCATCGAATGTAGTTAATGCCTTTCAATGCAGTCTTGAGTGTCTGTTTCAATAAATGGCTAATGGTAATATGAGGCAGTGAGAAGCAAAGGGATGTAAGTGCCAAAACTAAAAATTTCGAGATATCTAGTGCAAATTTTAGGAGAATCTCTTCTCTGTTATGGGGCAAGAGCTGGTACTAGTAACTCTAGTAGATACTGATGTACAGCAATATTTAGAAAAAAAAATCACTTTAAGCCTACACAGTATCTGATTTTTAAACGCGCTTTACTCAAAACTTTAACTAGTCCACTTATATCCCTTTGCTTCTTACTTCCTCATACGTAGAAATCAATTACTTGAAGTATGAATGTTAGTGTATCAGTGAAATGTTTTTAACGAAAGCGTTCATATTAAACATAGGCTAATAAGCTTATAATTAAGGAGTGATATTTGATTAAAATCTGATGACATTAATTGTGAAAATCGTCTTGTTTAAAACGCAATTGTATGATGGAAATTTTTTAAAAGTGAATTTTAATTGGCATAGCTATTACCAGACAGCGTAGAGCCAATATAGTTGAAACTTGCACGACATTTTTGCTTACAGCATTTATTGATGCAATGTAAGATAATTTCAAAGAGCAACAAAATTAGTAGAAACTGTAAAAGGATACATGCAATTTTTTAATATTTTGTTTTGTAGGAAAGTGTTTTTTTTTCTTGTGTTTAGGCATTATACAGTTGAAATCTCAATTTCTGCTTCTTACAATCATTTTTACAGAAATAATAGTAATATTTTAGAGCTACTATACTATGAACTAGTTTGTAACTGTAATACAAATAAGCAATGGAATGTAAACCAACTACGGTACTCTAAAGAAAATATTTTTGCTTGGTGTTTGACACATTAAAAAAGAAAAATACAATCTCAAACGTTAAAAATTGTTTAAATAACTTCTGTTAAAGTATGTTTAGTTTAAATGGTATTTTTTAAAATTGCATATAATTCATTTAACATCATCTCTCAGATAAGTTACTTTTATCCCTGCAAAATTTGTTGAGAAATCTACTCCTTATAATTTTCAATTTTTCATAATTTTAGAAATATGATTTCATACTTAACAATTTTCTTGAGTTAAGCAAAATAGTTAATGTTCATCTACATTGCTTTTGTTTTTCTCAACCAAAATCCGAACATTATTAATGCATTTTCTTTTATATTCAATAAACAATGATAGTTAATTTTTTTTAAGTTTTGTTTTCAAGTACGTATTGTAGCGTTGTGCTCTGTAGGACAGCATATTTTTACTAGCACTTTATTCTATTAACTGGCATACTTATTTTCTTAAACAGTATTTTCTCGATTATTTTTAGAAATCCGAACAATATGAGAATCCGAACTACTTATGACCCCAATTAGTTCAGATTTATGACGTTGCTCTATTTTTTTAGAAGTGGAATTTTAAACCGGATCTGATACTACACTGTAAAAAAATTCCGAAACGTTACTAATTATTTCTGTGTAACATTTCGGGATTTCAATGGTTTTTATCCACTTCCTGAGAAAATCAAGTATTATTGTCAAAAAGTTTCCTGAATTGCTTCAAGTTGCACTAATGCAGACTTCTCTCTGTTGTGAAAAATATTTTTAGCTCCCAGTTTAAAGATTAACTCAGCGTATAGACATTCGGTGTGTTGGTCTCAGTTCGATTATGGATCACCCAGACTAATTAAGCTCCCAAGGGAGCGAATAAGTCTCTGGGTTCCACAGCTTTGCTAGAATTGCAAGCAAGAGAGGTGTTTGAAATTCTGTCTTAGCTTTGGTCCTAATTATAATGATGCCTCTAGAGCAGGGAGATTACTTGTTACTTCATAAAAATTTCAGGTTAATTTCAGGAAGGTTACTGACATTTAGAGGAAAACGTTCCTGGTTTTTGTATGACATATTACTTGCAGAAATTGGGCACATCAGCTGCCCATTATTTTCCAGGAACGTTTCTGAATCGTCTTTACAGTGTACTTAGCTTTAATTTTCAACGTTATCTAAAAATATTTTAATGTTATCTTAAAATCCAAACAATTTCAAAATCCGAATACCTATTGTCCCAAATAGTTCATTTTAAACGTTCTACTGCATTTCTTAGAACAAGAAATTTAAAACAAATCTAATGCTACTTAACTTTGATTTTTAATGCTATCTGAAACAATTTTTAATGTTGTATGAAAATCCGAACAATTTAAAAATCTGAATTAATACCTATGGTCCCAATTAGTTCGAAGTTTTGATGTTCTGCTGCATTTCTTAGAATTGGAGCTTTAAACCAGATCTAATGCTACTTAGATATACTTTTTAATGTTATCTGAAATTTTTTTAAAATGCTCTATGAAAATCAGAACAATTTGAAAATCCGAACTACCTATGGGATCAATTAATTCGGATTTTTGACGTTCCGCTGTATTTTGTAGAGCTGGAAATTTAAACCAAATCTAACGCTATTTGGCTGCAATTTTTATTGTTATCTGAAAATCCGAACGATCATCTGTGATCCTAATTACTTGGGATTTTTGAGGTTAGACTGCATTTTTTCGAGCTAGAAATTAAAAACCAAATCCAACGCTACTTAGTTTTTATTTTTTAAGTTATATGAAACCTTAAGCAAGTCATTAATTTGCAAATGTTTCTCTCTTTTCTAAAAAAATACATCTTCAATTCAAATGAATCAAGAAAAAATGACAGAACCCTGCAATTAAAAGAAGTAATGCAAATATGTGACTCCATTTCTCCTCGACTTTGATAATTGCTTTTCGTTCTCATTTCTTTTTTGTTTACAAATGCCTCCAGATCCTCATCAAATTCATGGATCATAGAGATCATAAAGCATTGTCTTAGCTAAGCAGAAGAAAGTGAGAACTAAAAGTGTTACGCTTTCAAATTGTTCAATCGCATTCGTAATTGGATTTATTTCAACACGTTGATTACATTCATTTGCATTGCTAAAAGAAAAAAGCCAATTAAGCGCAGAGATATGAAATGTTCATACCAATAAAACTGACTTCCTTAGTAAAATATTTTGCATACAATTGATTGCATATTTGCGCTTGTATGTTTATTGATTTAACCTAACATTTAATGCTGCATGTTATAATTATCAAGATTTTATTTTCATGCTGGTATGTTTTTCAGATGCTAAGTAGAAGAAATGATTTTTTTCAAACAATTAATTATCTAGCATAAGCTACGTAAGAGTAGATGAAAACAATTGTTGCCACGTAATAAACATACGATGAGAGGTGTGTTATCAAATGCAATGTTTATTCACGAAGAGCATCAGTTATAATTTGAAAGCGCAATACTAACAAGGGGAATTTTTTTCTTATATAAATAAAAGGAATACTTTGTTTTAAAATAAATATTACTAATTCTTACAAAACAATCTATGAAAATTGATGAATCAAATGCGAGAGACTGCTCATTCCCATTTTAAATTGTGAATTATCTTAAATTTAAAAAATACATGTGATGATTATTTACTTGAATTTAAGCGAAGCAAAATAAACATAGAGACATTGAACTATAAAATAATTTAAAATTAACAAATTAATTTAAAAACCATTCTTGAGAAAAATATTTATCTTGTAGAGGAAAATATCTCTTCTCTACGCCCCTAAGTTTTGTTTTTTGTTTGTTCTTTACTTTTATTCGTCATTCAAGAATTACTTTTAATTCATTTCGTCTGATTGAGACTCTTTAGTTTTTGTTCAAAGAAATCTGGAAAAAAGAAGGAAAATAGGAATGACTATCAAAATTGTTTTCTTTGTTGATTTGATTTTGGCAACTGATTTGACAGTCCGCTTCAGTTTACGAATTATTAATATTTAAATTCTTTAATGTAAACAATACTAACTGAAAACGATAATTTTAATTCAAAAATATCTGCGCGTTTAAAAGTGAAAGAAAGCAAAACAACTTTATTAGTTAAAAAATTGAACGTTAAAACGTTACGTTTTAAAATCATACTATTCATTTGAACCATTTCTGCAAAGGGAAGTAATTACCAAACATCTTTTCTACAGCGTTTTACGAAAGTTAAAACTTGGTAAAGAGTTTGACCATATCTGAAAGCTTCAATTCCATAACTATGGGGCCATTTTTCATAAGATAGTGAGAAGTTGAATATTTCCTTTCAACAAGTAGTCCTTTTTAACAAAACGCCAAATCAGTCAAAAGAAAATTCAAAGCCATTCATTGCATTTAGTAAACTTCTAATGCTTCAAAATTTAAATTTTGTTGTTCGACAGTGAGCTGCTTGTTAAGTCCACACATTTCTTTTAGCGTGGAAGTTGATTGAGCGGTTGTTATTATATTTACTATTATTATTACAATTATTAATAATTTTAAACTTTAGCACTGAAAGAAATTTAGTGTTTGGGTTTCAATTTCTTTTTTTATGCTTCTGCACATGATATTACAAGAGATGAAACGCCATTCACTAATGTCATTAGCTCAGAGCGCAATATTTAATTCGCTTCTTCACTCGGTAAAGGAAGGACAGCTTTTACAAAAAAAAAAATCGATGCTTTTCTGTCTGTGAGTATATCAAAATACATATTTTTCAAAAAGTGATGCATAGAATTTTATACACATCATAGTAAGTTCCTAAAAAAGTCAAAGCCAAGAAGCTTTTGTCAGTAACTTTTTTTTAAAACCAAATTTAAAAAACGGTAACGGAAGGACATTTTGTGACATGATTTTCACGCTATCCCCAAAAGTTCTCCCCAAAAGTTCAACTAAACTATAAAAGGGAAAATTCTATAAAAATTAGAACAAATATGGAAGTATTCAAACCATTACAATTTCACCTCTAGTTTTCAAAAATAATTATTTCAAGCATATAAATTATGTATTTGTAAAGGGTAACCGAAGGACAAGAAGTCCCAAACAATTAAACTTGGTAAATTTTAACTTACAAACATTTATTTCGCTTATACAACAGTCAACAAACAATGATATTTAATTTAATTAATTCTGAACTCATTAAATACTCAATAATTTTATCCGAATTCATAGAGCATTTATTTTCTTTCTCAGGAAACGCAAAGGTCATTCCCACATTATTATGCATTCTCAAACAAGCTTTTTCTATTCCTTCATGATCTATATGAAGTATCTGTCCAACATTGCTCTTTGTTAATTTCATTCTCTTCATCCAGCTTTAAAAACTGTACAAACGTTAATAAATTCTTTGGCATATTCTTATGATTTGATGTTTTTGATTCAGTTTTAGCTCTATTTTTAACATTATTTATAAGTCTCCTCAGTCTGTTGACTTTTAAATGAAATCTCCTTCGGTTTGTTGAAGTACTTACTATACTCAATAACACAACTTGTTACAGGGTTCAAATAGTGCATATTTTGTGTGTCAGGATAAGAATGGATATTACTCCATCTTTTTGAAAGTTGATCTTTGAATTTATAAATCTTTTCGTAGTGAGTTTAACAGTTAAACCAATGCTCTCTAAAATCATTTCCTTTGACTGATGGAAACGGCCATATTAGCGCAATAGACAATAAGTTAACTGCGGTATATATTAGTGTATAGGAGGGAGTTTGATTTACAAAAAAAGATTACTTTCATGCAAATGAGACGAACACAGGCTAGAATTTAACAATTCAAGTGAAAATACGAGAAAAATATACATTAAATGCTGTAAATATGAATTGCAATTCTGTAATTCTGTCAGAAATGAATAAATGAAAAAATGGACAAAAGACAATGCAAGAAAATATGTGAGAGATTTTAAAGAAAAATTAGGGTAAAACGTAGGAGAATTAATACATTTTGGCTGTTTTATACACTTTATTGGAAAACTCTAGATATAGTTGGAGAATGTGGGGCAAAGTGAAATGGTTAATATGACTCAGTTTTTTCAAAATGAACAAATCGGAATTTTTTTTTGAAAATTATATAAAGAAAGAACGTTATACATAAAGAAAGAACATTGTATTTTATAATAAAACTTGCGTTGAAACAGTGTTTTTTTTTTTCCGCAGTTAATTTGAGTCTTTAAAAAAAAAAAAAAAAAAAAAGGAAAATGTTCTGTTCAATTATAAAACAATTTTGATCATAAGAATAAGTAAATAAAAGGTTGAATGTACAAATGAAAAGATAATTAAATATTAAACAAATAATTAAATGAAGAAATCAATTAATGTGTAAAGAAAAATAAATGAACGAGTAAAAGAATGAATGAATAAATAAATAAGTGAATTAATTAATAAATGAAAACCTAGTGGATTTATATTAAATGACTGAGTGAGTAAATGAAATAAACTATTTCACTTTGTTCCGCTCCGTATGTATTTAACTAATTGTACAATTTATTTAAAATACAAATAGGCTCAATATTAATTACATTTTCACTCCATTGAATATTAGGAGGTCTCAATTAATATTGAAAATATTGATAACAAGAACTTTTTCATTTTATAGTAATAAAAATATTTTTTGACTTATAACAAGTATAACAATATAAAAATTTCTAAATTAACCAAATTCTAATTACCTGCATTACCAAATGCCTTAATCTTCGGTGGTATTTTTTCCTGACTGAAATCGACTACACTTGGTGCTACAAAGTTAAAGTAATAGCAGATAGGTGGAACTAAAATCAGAGTAAATATTTCTCTATTTCACTTGCCCCGCTATTTCACTTTGCCCCATGTTCCCTTGTATAGAAAAGCATAATAAATTATACAACTAATATGTGGAAGGATGCTTTACAGGTTAATTACAAAAAAAAAAAAAAAAAAAATGGGTTCGTGCGTACACTAAAAAAATTCCGAAACATTACTGAGCATTTCCATGTAACGTTTCAGGATTTTAATAGTTTTTATCCACGTCCTGGAAATATTAAGTATCATTGTCAAAAAGTCCATTGTCATGAACTCTTACAAGTTGTCCGAATGCAGACTTCTCTCTGTTGCAAAAATTATTTTTAGCTCCCAGTTTAAAGATTAACAGAGAGTATTTATAAGGTGTTTCGACTTCAGTTTAGCTGCGACTCGTCCATACTGATAAAACTCCCAAAGGGAGCGAATGAGTATGGACTGCGTAACTTTGCAAGAATTGCAGTCAAGTAAGATGCTTGAGACGTACTTGCAATTCGGGCTTAGCTTTGGCTATGGCTGCAATACTGTTTTTGGAACAGTCTTGATAAACTGGGAAGGAGCCAAGCCGTTATATTATCTCTACTTAAGATGACTCTGATGTTCCAGAGACACGACTGGCTTTAAACAAGAAGATTTCTATATTTTTCAGGAAGGTTGCTGATTTTCAGCAGAAAACGTTCCTGGTTTTTACGAGATATGTTACTGGTAGAAATTGGGCACATCAGCTGCCTATTATTTTCCAGGAACGTTTCTGAATCGTTTTTACAGTGTAGATTAGATTATGTGTGCATAAGCGAATGCACAAAAAATACAATGAAATTTATTGGAAAAATACTTTTTCTTGTCACATAACCCGGCTGTAAATGTTACGTACGCTTTTTTTTTTATTTTATTTTCTACCCTTATAATAACATTATATTCATTTCCTTCAAAATTCTTTATGCTATACAAACTAACCAAAAGAAAAACTTTAAATCGCCTGAAATGAAACTTATTTCAGAATTGAATATTTATATGGTAGAAAAGCATGATTACAGAACTAATACACTGTTTATAAAATTCTCTTTTCAGTGGACGTTAATGATCTCGAAATTTACATGACGTGTCTCTAACAAAAAGCAGAATAGTTTTGATCTCAAAACATAACTCTCTTAATTTTATTGGTAAACTTTCGTCAATATTATTGAAAGAAAAAACATTATCTGGTTGAAAATATTACAATAATGTAAATAATGAGATTGTTGCACAAGATTTATCTACAAAACTATTCAAAATCATTTTATCTTTCACTTCTAAAAAGATACATATTTTTCGTTCTAAAATATTAAAAACATAACAATAATACTATATCCAATATTAAAGTAAACAAGCGATTTAACAAGTTTATATTTATTGACTGTATTGTTTTTCTTGCATTGAATGTCTAGAAAAATCTGATTTTTAAGAATAGCAACAGCGTAATGAGATGCTTTTGTTCAGGTTTCACTTTCCAAAGTAATTTGGCTTACAGAAAAAAGCTCTTGGTAAGAAAAATGAGGCGTTTCATTTGATTGTATACAGAATATGATTTGTAACCTGCCATTCAAAGTATAAACAGAGATATCAAAATGATGGTGTTGAGAATAAAGTTAAGTCAAATTTAACGAAATGAATTGGGTAAACACTACTTAAAAGAATATCAATAATCATACCTTCAAACAAATGCAGTATTTTTTAAAACCTGTCGTGCATTTTTTAAATCATTCATGAACATGAAAGGAAGATTCCACGCTGTATTGTTTTCTTTCTGGAAGATTCTCAAAGGCTTGTTGAACTTTTCTTTAACGTGAATTAGGACTGAAGGTTAGAATTCTGAATTGTGACAAATTATCTTTAGTTGCTGAAGTGATAGAAGTTTGACACGATTTCGTGTATATTCATTGTTTATGAGTGTTAACTAAACCACAACGCCAGTAACATTTAAAATTATCCTTTCACTTTAACAAACAATTGCATCTTTTCTCCGCAAACTGGTTTTGTGTTGCTCAAATTAGATCAACTGTAACATATTTTGGTTAAATGAAAATCAGCTAAAAATAATTTTGATCAAAAAAAAATATTTCCCTTCTTGAAAACAATTGGAGAAATAATTATAATTTGTGATTTTAGTTAAAGTTTATTTTTTGATACCTTTAAATTGAAAACATTTTGGGAGTTTAGCGTTATTTGAAATTGTATGCTATTTTATCTGCAAGAATTCTTTATTTTTACTGAATTTATTTTTCGGTGTAAAAAACATATTTGGCAGCTCAGAAGTTTTCTAGATGTTTTGATGCTAAAAAATAAAGTTATTTGTGCCACAAATTTCAAAACAAAAGTGCTTATGATTTCCCCTCACTAGCCATTGTAAAATTTATTTTTATTGCTTTAAAATATACTTAAATTTGAAAAAATTCCTTTCAAGTACGTCACTCTTTCAGATAAAACTTGTTTTGGAAAAATTCGGCCCTTAAATTAGGGGATTAATGAGGCCTTCAACGTTAAGTTCTCAAAATCGAACAAAAAATCATACATATACCAGTCAAAATCTGATCGTGTAACACTCTGACACCACCAAAAATGAAACTTGTGCTACAGAATGCGAGATGGCTTTATTTCATTGTTGGAGCACCAAAAATTATGTAATTTTATGCATAATTAGATAAGTTTTTGGCAACGTTTGACAAGCAGAGAAGATTTTTTGTTTGACAAGATTGCATTGGGTACAATAAGTGTGTTGTTCAGGCATTCAGAAGGAATAACTTCTCTGTCTGTTTTTAGCTCAAACCAGTATGGCGGAACAAGACTCATGTTTCATTCTGCTAAGCGTTTTGTATCAAGTCAATTTAAACTGTTATAAATTATTTTCACAATACAAGTTCCCCAACAAATCACACTAACTGGGAACATAAGTAACATGTTAAACATTTCTCGCTCACACATATCTATTTGAACACGTCAAATTTGACGGGAAATCTTTCTAAAAAAGACGAAATTTGTACCCGTCATACCATGACGGGTTATTTTATTGCAGGTTAATAAAATGTATGTAACAGCGGGAAATATGTATTCTGGTTTGAAGTTTTCAAACAGAAAATGTTTTGTTCAAAGCGATTATTCTCCTGAAAAGTACTCAAGGGCGGGAGGAGGGGAGCGGGGGACATGCAGACGGTTTGACAGATGGACTAATAAACACACTATTTCCTACCATGTACGCTTGGCTTTAGTTTTTTCTTGAAAAAGTTTTTTTAATGGTTCATAGACATCCTTTCCATTTTATTTATTATTTTTAGGGATATTTTTCTATACATTGTTCCTCTTTTCAGAATATTTTTCGAGGTCTTACAAGAAAATGAGCTAAAAATAAAAACTGATGACCAGAGAAAGACTTTTTCAAAGAAATAAGCCGAAGCTGAAACTTCTTATTGTTCTGAACGTAGTAAACAAACTGCTTTGAGTACATTATTTTAAAACTAGTTATTTTGCAGAAAGTTTTGTTTATATATAACATTAACGATATCAATTTATCAACTTAACGTCAAACAGTTATCTTCTTCCGGAAATGTCAATATTTTTATTTCTCTCTCTCTCTCTCTCTCTCTCTCTCTATATATATATATATATATATATATATATATATATATATACATAATTGTTTGTTATCCATGAAAACTCTGAAAATAGAAAAAAGAATAAAAGTAAAATAATGATGCGAATGCCAGGAAAGTATTCTATTCATTGCTATCTACAAACTTGGAAAGAATGGAACTTTTAACTTAAAAAAATGAGACAATTTTTAAAATACAAACATTGTAATCAGGATCACAAATAATATGCCAATCACTATTATTCCGATAAAAATATACGAATTTTTATTACCATTTGGTTCAGTTTGAGTTTAACTTAGATCTGAGCCTGTTTGAAAACTTTAATGGCAGGTTTCAAACGCAGTTTCGTCTGATGCAATGAAAGTTCGAAGCATTGAACAAATAGTTTATTGAAAAAACGTAATGATAGGCAGTCTGTAACACGTTGTTTCTTTAAAGAATTATACCCTCAGGCTGTGCAGAAGCTGCGGGGTTGAATGGTCTAGAATGAACTTCAAATAAAAATAATATCCAGGTTAAGAAACAGAGCTCAGTAATCTCTAGATTAAAAAACAGTCTTTTCGTTCTGTTTGCAGTTGACAAGTGAGTTCCTGGCTTCTGTCAAGAATAACCCAGACAAGCGGAGCTCTAAAATGAAAGAAATTGATATGTAAGTAGTTCGTTTTAGTGGGAGCACCTGAGCTCACATGTCAAGCATTAAAAACATTGGCAATGTTAATAAGATACATATAACTTTTTGTGTGAAGGTCATGATCACCTCTCATCTTGATACATGGTGCTCGTTGGTTGCAAATTGTTTCTGGTCTGAGCTTTCCGACCTGATTTGCAGATGGCATGCGTTCGTTCTGTTTTGACATTTTGTATTTCACTCGGAAATGATAGAACTATTGTTTGAATAAACTGTACCGTTTCGCTAGGAAAATGTCCGTCAATAAAATATTTTAATATACTTCCAAACTTATTCAAACGTATTGTAGCGTTTCAAATTATTTAGAAACGAACATTTTTGTTTTAATTATATATTAAGACATTCTATATTACAATATTTAATTGTAAATTTTTACGTGAAAAACATGGTAACCATAAAATAGCTCACATGTCAAGCATGAAAATACATTTTCAATGTTAATAAGATACATATAACATTTTGTGTGAAGGTCATGATCACCTCTCATCTTGATACATTGTGCTCGTCAGTTGCAAATTGTTTCTGGTCTGAGCTCTCGACCTGGATTTCTAATGGCATGCGTTCATTATGTTTTGACGTGTTAAATTTCATTTGGAAATAATAGAACTTTTGTTTGGAATAAACTGTACCGTTCCACTAGTAAAAATCTTCATTAATAAAATATTTTAATACACTTTCAAACTTATTCAAATGTATTTTAGCGTTTCAATATATTTGGAAAAATATTATTTTGTTTAACCCTATCCTAAAACATTTTACATTACAGCAATTCATTGTAATTCTTTTATGTTAAAAACATGGTAACCATAAGAATACCCGTCAAGCATGAAACACATTTTCAACGTTAATAAGATACACATAATATTTTGTCTTTTTTGTGTGAAGGTCATGATCACTTCTCATCCTCATACATGGTGATTGTTGGTTGCAAATCATTTCTGGTCTGAGCACTCTGACCTGAGTTTTTAAATGGCATGTGTACATTATATTTTGACATTTTGTAATTCACACGGCGATTCTCACGCGTTTGTTTGGAATAAACTGTACCGTTCCGGTAGAAATATTTCCATCAATAAAATATTTTAATATATTTCCTAACTCATTCAAACGTATTATAGCGTTTCAATGTATTAGGAAAACTACATTTTTGTTTTAACCATATCTCAAAACGTTTTACATTACAGCATTTCATTGTAACTTTTTTTATCTGAAAAGCATGGCAACCATAAAATAGTTCACACGTCAAGCATAAAAAACATTTTCAAGATCCATATAACATTTTGTCATTTTGTGTGAAGGTCATTATCACTTCTCATTTTGATGCATGCTGCTAGTTGGTTGCAAAGTGTTTCTGGTCTGAGTTCTCCGACGTGGTTTTCAAACAGCATGCGTTCATTTTGTTTTGACAATGTGCATTTTGCTAAACACTCTTCAAGACTAAACTCAAAACTGTACAGTTTGACTAGAAATATGTCCGTCTATAAAACGCTCTCTCTTTTAGCACTTAAAATTAATTTATCTATATGTTATCGTTTTAATATATTTCGAAACATAATGTTTTTAATTTAGCTACATTACGACTCAGAGCGAAGCACTCTAGTTTTATATAAACATGTTTTTGTATTTTTTTTCTTCAAATATGAGATGCATAATTTGCGTAAAACGCAGGGTATGAGAAATAATTTTCAATAAAATTGGGATATTAAACTTTGAATTTTTTTTCAGGATCATTTGTTCTTATGTATCTAATATTAAATAACGTTACCCACCTCATTCCTAATGCAACTATGATACATTTTTTTTAAATAAAAAATATCTGGATGCTTTAAATTTGTCTTCGAAAGATTTTCAGGAAGGAAAAACGTTTCTTTTTTATGTTAACTACTATCGTCAATCCAAGTTGCCTTATGGTACGTACATGATTATATTTTTTTTCTCTCATTTTTACTACACTAAATTTCTTAGAGACATAATTACTATTGCAGGGTCACATGGAACTTTAGTAAAGCCCTTCTAAACTTTGAAAAATTCAACGAAAATTGAGACTTGTTCTCATTGTTACCGCCAACTTCATATTTTAAGCATGAGGCTTAGGATTATCCTTCATTAACGGATGGTTTTATTGGGATATTCACTGTTTTCCCCATTTTTTTATTTTCTGTTTTCTTGTCCTGTTGTAAGAAGTTGGTTCCAATTCATCGTTTGAAGATATTGTTTATCCAAATAAATAGGTAAGTCAGATGTATGCAGACATCATTGAGGGATTAAGTCAGGAATATTTTTATACGTGAATATGTCATTTAATCATTGCTAAAATTTAAAACATTGCTAAAAATTAAAAATTAAGGTGATGCAATAAACTAAATACAGTCAAAATTAATAAAGATAATAATGCAGTTTTTCTCGGTATTTAATTACTTTATGGGTATCGAACATATTTACGCATAGGCCCTAATTTTAGTACTTTGAAAAATAAATTTGAATCCAGATATAAACAAAACATGGTCTCTTTTCAAAATGAACTAAAAACGGAGAATGGTAAACCCAAATTTACCAAAAAAAAAAAAAAAAAACAAGTATTTTAAAAACAAGCATAGAAAACATTTTTTTCCGTTCTTCTTCAGGGTTTTCCGGAATATCTTCGAGATATTCGCACCAATCTAGAAGTAAGACTTTGGTAGTTTCTTAGGCAAGACGGTGATTTGCTGGGATGTATTGTTGTAGCTTTTTATGTCCTCCACCTACAGAACATCATTTGAGAGAATTTAGTGGAAGATTTTCTCGGTATTTAATTATTTTATATGTATCGAATACATTTACGCATAGGCTCTAATTTTAGTACATTGAAACATAAATTTGAACCCAGAACCCATATATGAACAAAGCATATTCTATTTTCAAAATGAACTAAAAACGGAAAATGATAAACCTAAATTTACCAAAAGAAAAAAATAATAAAGAAATTTTATGAATAAAAACAAGCTTTTTAATGTGAAAACATTTTTTTTAAAAGTTCTTCAGGGTTTTTCGGATTTTCCATCGGAATATCTTGGGATATTCGGACTAATCTAGAAGTAAGACTTTGGAAGCTTCTTAGGCAAGACGGAACTTTGCTGGAATGTATTGTTATAGCTTTTTATGTCCTCCACCTACGGAATATCATTTGAGAGTATTCTGTAGTGGAATATTTTCTCGGTATTTAATTACTTTATGGGTATCGAATATATTTTCGCATAGGTTCCAATTTTAGTACATTGAAACGTAAATTTGAACCCAGATATGAACAAAACATGGTCTCTTTTCAAAATGAACTAAAAACGGAAAATGGCAAACCCAAATTTACCAATAGAAAAGAAAAGAAAGAAAGAAATTTTCGGAATAAAAACAATCATTTTAAAGTCATAACATTTTTTTATGTTCCTCGGGATTTTCTTTCGGAATATCTTCGAGATATTCGGACCAATCTAGAAGTAAGACTTTGGAAGATTCTTAGGCAAGACGGTGTTCTGCTGGAATGTATTGTTGTAGATTTTTACGTCCTCCACCTACACAATATCAATTGAGAGGTTCGATTAGTCACACAATATCACATTGTCAAAGGTTCGTAATGCTGCGCAAGTTTGTCTGACAATGGTTTGAAATCAAATGCATTCTTGAACTTCTTATAGTGTTATCGACATTGATGGTTGATTAACAGTGCCTTCACTGTAAAAACGATTCAGAAACGTTCCTGAAAAATAATAGGCAGCTGATGTGCCCAATTTCAACAAGTAACATATCTTACAAAAACCAGGAACGTTTTCCGACAAAAGTGAGTAACCTTCCTGAAATATTAGGAAAACTCCCCTGTTTAAAGCCATTCGTGAACCTTCTAGACAAATTAAATATATTTAATGTATTTGATTAGAACCTTCCCGATTTTCGAAGAAAGCTCCAGAAGTGTAGAGCGACCATGGCCAAAGCTACACGAAAATTGCAAGCAAGGACCAAGCATATTCCCCGCCGGCAACTTTTGCCGCGCAAAACTGCAGCTATCCAGTGACATATTTGCTCCCATTGGGAGCTTTGTCAATCTGGACGGGCCCTAATCAAACTAAAGCCAATGTACTTAATAAACACGCTCAGTCAATCTTTAAACTGCTAGCAAAAAGTATCTTTCACACCAGTGAGAAGTCTGCATTCGCGCATCTTTTAGCAATTCAGGAAACTTTTTTGCGAAGATACTTGATTTTACGGGGAAATAGGTGAAAACCTCTGGAATCCCGAAACTTTCCGCGGAAATAACCAGTAACGTTTCGGAATTTTTTTACAGTGTTTAAGCCATCCCAATGGAAAAAAATCATTCGGAGTATGGACTAAACTGGCTTACAAATTAGATGTCTGCCGTACACTGTAAAAAAAAATTCTGAAACGTAACTGAGTATTTCCATGCTTCGGGATTTCAATGGTTTTCATCCACTTCCTGAAATATCAAATATCATTGTCAAAAAGTTTCCTGAATTGCTACAAGTTGTCCAAATGCTGATACTACTCTGTTGTAAAAAATATGTTTAGTTCCTAGTTTAAAGATTAACTGAGAATATTTATAAGGGTGTATCGGCTTCAGCTCAACTACGACTCGTCCATGCTGATTAAACTCCCAAATTGAGCGAATAAGAATGGACCACGTAGCTTTGCAAGAATTGCAATCAAGTGAGACACTTACTTGCAATTCTGGCTTAGCTTTGGCCATGCTTGCAATACTGCTTTTGGAAGTGTCTTGATAAATCAGGAAGGTGCTAAGCTGTTATAGTATTCCTACCTAAGATTACTGAGTTTCAGACACACGACTGGCTTTAAACGGGAAGATTTTAGAATTTTTCAGGAAGGTTACTGAACTTTAGCGGGAAACGTTCCTTGTTTTTGTGAGAAATGTTACTAGTAGAGTTTGGGCACATCAGCTGCCTATTATTTTCCAGTAACGTTTCTGAATCGTTTTTACAGCGTACAATAAAAGTCTCTTTTATTAAGTGTACGTAAATAAAACAAAATAAACAAATAAAAAAAAATAATGAAATCAATATGTGTAATAGTTTCGAAAATACGAAATTTTATAGCTTGGACATTCTTTTGTGCTAGGCTGCCGTGCTAAGCACAAAAAGCACAAAAGACGTATCTGCAGCTGCGCTCAAGATGAGAAATTTATTTTTAAAAATTTACACAATTCTTGATTTAAACACTACTTTTTCAGAATTAAGAAAAAAAAAAATCCTCGATCAATTGTCCATTAAACATTCAATAGGGTAAAAGCGCTATGTTTCGTTCCCCCTAAACTTTTTGGTTTCTGAGTAACATATGTTACGGTCAATTAATCCAAAAAAAAGTACATAACACCACCAACTACACTGTAAAAACGATTCAGAAACGTTCCTGGAAAATAATAGGCAGCTGATGTGCCCAATTTTAACCAGTAACATATCTTACAAAAACCAGGAACGTTTTCCGATAAATGTCAGTAACCTTTCTGAAATATTTGGAAATTTCTAGTGTTAAAGCCAGTCGTAAACTTTCTAGAAAAATTAAAAAGGTTTAATTTATTTGATTAAAAGCTCCAGAAGTATTAGAGCAACCACCGCTAAAGCTACGCGAAAATTGTAAACAAGAACCAAGCATATTAATTGCCTGCAATTTCTGCTTCGCAAGACTGTAGCTACCCAGCGACGTATTTGCTCCCGTTGGAAGCTTAGTCATTCCGGGCGGACATTGACCAATCTAAAGCCGATACACTTAATAAACACGCTCAGTCAATATTTAAACTGGTAGCAACATTTATTTTCCACACCCAGTGCAAGGTCTGCATTCGTGCATCTCTTAGGAATCCAGGAAACTTTTTTGCGAAGATACTTGATTTTTTAAGGAAATAGGTGAAAACCTCTGAAATCACGAAATGTTCCATGGAAATAACCAGTAACGTTTCGGAATTTTTTTAGTGTAAGCTTACACATAGTATTTAAGCTTAAATACTTGAAACACAATTTATTTTCCGTTGAAAAGAAGGTTTTTTAAAAAATGCTGGTGAATTCCAGCAAAAAGGGGACATGACAGTTGAATTTTAAAAATAATTTTCTGTCAATTGCCCTATACCATTCTCTTCAGAAATAAATGGATTTCTTGAATCTTAACCTGTTTTTTCCCAATAGTTTGATGACTTTCAGAAAATCAAGTGCAGAATCAAGTTTTCTCTTTGTGTTTTTACAGAGCAAAACATCTCTTTTTTGTTACATACTGTAATTTAAATATTCTTGTTATCAGCATATAATATTTAGGTTAACTTTTATCTTTTGAATGTCTAGTTAAACTTTTCGGCAAGTAATTTAAAATTTCTTTTTTTTTTCAACCGTGAAATAGGTCCAATACTAAGGTGACAGTATACAAATTACCGTAAAACATTGTATCCTAGGTAAAATATGTAATAAAGAAACAATTGGTGGTAATAACTCAATTTTGATTTTTAAAAAAATGCAGTTACGCCTCCGTAAACATAGTTCAATTAGCACATTTTCAGATTTAAAAAGAAAAATGTTTCCATAAGCAAATGAACATAAAACTTTGCATATAAATGAAATATATAAAACAAATCCACCTGGTGACAATAGCTCAATTTTTACAAAACGTGTAGATACGACTTATGTGATTCAAACGGGAGTAGACACGTACCAAGAAATACGGTGAAGCGGTTAAACCTATAGTATTGAGTACACCACTTCGCGCTATATTTTATTCAAAGAGGAAGAGTTGCAAAGTGGCTGAATAGATCATGAACTTGCGTAACAGCTTTTAGATGTTAAAACAAATGAACATCATTCGACTCCGCATCTTGATTTGTTGGTAGGCGTTTCATCCCGGCATTAAGGAACTTAGTTGAAGTAAAAGCAGCCTAAGTTACTTATGTCTTGGCTCATTGTGATTGACAGCTTTAATGCCCAATGTGTTTTTATCGCTCATTTTCGATTAAATTACGAGGCAGAATGTAGAAGCCACTGTTGTTGATGAAAATATTGATTGGAAGACATTGGTTTATTACAATAAAAATTCAATTAGTGTTGATCATCCTTAGTGGAGCATTATTCTTTCAAGGTCAAAGCATAGTTTGAGGCTTGAAATAAATTTTATGAAATTATTTCTTCATTCATACAACCAGACAAGTTTTTATTTACAGGTGTGGAACTACAATTACATTTGATAATGATCTAGTACAATTAAACATTAATTATTCTGCTATGATTTTTTTGACCTCTTAGATATTTCGTTTAACGGACTGATACAACATAATAATAAGCCCGTCTAGAGTTAATCAAACCTATTTTTTATAAGTTAAGTCATTTTTAACGTGCACCCAATTATGTTGTGGCATTTATTTGGTGAATAGGAGCTCACTTATTTTGAAATAAATTATTTAGCTATGACTTTAAATATGCATATGTTTATAAAAATCTATGCTTCTAAGTTAATTTTTTCCCTTCTCTTTTTTGTAGTCCAGATCGGAAGTAAAAAATCATAAAAGTAGTAATTCTAGAAATAACTAATGCAAAAGCATTTTGAGAGAAATTCAATGTGCACAACAGAATATTTTAGATTTTCTTGCGCTTGAAATTCTGCGTATACAGCTACTGATTTTAGACTTTTATAGGTTCAAAGTATAAAAGCACATATCTTATATATTATTTCTCTAGCCTGTTTTCCTATGGGTCCGGAAGATCTTTTTTATTCTTTTATCAATTTTCATGAATTACAACTCATTTTAATACTTATCGTGCGGACTAATGGCAAAAAATAGTTTTAAAATATTCCGCTTCTCTTAAATTTGATATTTTAAATAATCTTGGAAGTTGTTCTTTAATGGATTACTAATTTCTTCTTGGATTATCAGAAATGAGAGCCAGCTAGCTGAGTCAGTAGAGCCTTGAGATTTCAAGTTATGGATTTATCAGAAAAACGTTTTGCTCGTGATCACCAGCGCTAAAATTGAGTCATAAGTTCATATTCAAACCTTGATCTAACAATTGAAAATTGCTTAAACAGTTGAACTTTCGTAAAAAAAAAAAAAAAAAAAAAAAAAAAAAAAAAAAAAAAAAAAAAATGAAAATTTACCAATCTTTAGCCTTTTGTTAAAAGTTTGCACTATCTGATGGCAAAAATATTAATATTTATATTAGTTTTTTCATGTTTAGGGTGCCAATAAACATTTTTTTGTTAGAAGTCACTTATCGAAAATATATTTTTTTTTTGGACCCACCCAACTGCACATCTCTGCATGAACCGTGCGCAGGAGTGACCAAAAAACGAAAAGTAACTACTTATCAGTAACCCGAATATGATGATTGATTTTCTCTTTTCCGTTGAAGTAAATATGGAATTTTTGGTAATGTTTTCGAACTTATCAAATGTTTTTAAATATTTTTTTGTACAGCCAATAAAGAATTTTTCAATTTCATTTAATTTGAAAGTTCTTTTTTGTGTTTTTTTCAGAATCTGCATCATTAGAAACTACTGTTACCAATAAGATTAATTTGCTATTTTTATTTAACTACTGCCAAACATAATATTAACTTAAAATTTCACGTAAACTTCTGATTTTTTATGAGTATTTTGATAAATGTACAAAGATTGGATCCAATTGAACTATAAATGAGCGATATATTAGGCTCAAATTGATCTTATATAAGACACTTACAAGGTAAGATTTTGAAATTAAAAAAAAAATTTCCTAGGTTCAAATTTCTGTTTAGACACGGGACTGGTACCTTATACATGTACTCTCTGTCTGAGGGCCAATAACTTTTTGTCAAAACCTATATTGTCGTATATAACTGCTTTACAGTGCTGGCCAAATTATTAGACTTGTGCAGGCATGAGTGTGTGGGTAGTTGTGTGTATGTGTGTTTGTGTAGGCGTCTGTATGTATGCGTGTGTGTGTATGTGTTTGTGTATGTGTGTGTAGGTGTATGTATGTATATATGTGTGTGTATATATGCGTGTGTGTAGTATATGGATGCAACCTGGAGACGGTTTTCGCTATAGGAGTAGCATCGTGAGGATCCGGTCGACGGTGATGCTGCAGAGGGTGGCAATGGCGGTGAGAAAATAAAATGATAGAGCACATCAAAACAGTAAAGTAAAAGCAATAAGCAATCGTGATTGCTCAAAAAAAAAAAAAAAAAAAAAAAAAAAAAAAAAAAAAAAAAACGAAAAAATTGGTCGATTCGTTTGCGGTTTTCGCTACAATTATTCTTTTTATCGGTATTTTCTTGAAAATAAATCTTGAAGATGCAGTTTTAAAAATTCCGATAGAGGGCGCTTTAGACTTTGGAGTAACGAACAATTGTTTTTTCCCGCTATTTTTGAATCTCGTTAGATTTTTTCTAATGCTTGGACTTAAATTTTGAACTCAAAATCTGAATCATTGGGTGAGACTAAGTCGCGCCAACTAAACTGTGTTCAGAAGTTGAAATACACTCTCACAAAAAAAAAAAAAAAAAAAAAAACATTAACCCTGAAGGAAACGAGCGATCTTCAGAAACTCAAAATGGACGTGTCCTAAGAAAAGATAAGGAAATGATTACAAATTCAGAACAGAAAATTTGTTTTACTAACAAGTTATGACACAACAAAGGTTACAAAACCTAAGTTGCATAGCCTCCTCTAATAGCTATACAAGACAAAACACGGCGTGGTATATAGTGAAATAGGTTACCTATCATCGTTGAAGATAACACGCATGCTGTCTGTCACAACCCAGCTAATCAAGTGCAGCGAAAGTGCAATCGACGAAGATCCAATCCATCGCAATGGAACAAACGCTGATTCGAGATGCCTGCGCCTTTCAGTCTGTTCTGGATTTTTTTTTTTCTTGATACCATCAGTTTCTTGGAAGGTGTTAAACCACATGGAACTAGTGTTAGCGACCTTGTTGAAACGGTAGTGGCTGCTCTTATGATGTGCGTTCTTCACGCTCATTTCTGTTTCTAGAATGCCTTAACCGACCGCAACGGAGTGATTCATTTATTTTTACCTAAACTAAGCTACTACCATATCGCTCCGACAGAGGTGGTGGAAGATACGCGCTTACAACCATCCTGCTGCTCTGAGACCTGCTGTACGTCCCTTTAAAAAGTCCAACAATTGTTCGTATACCTTAAAAGGTCGTCTTAGTCACAATAGCGTCATTACAACTCACCAGTTTCGTTTGACATGCTTTTTGACACAAGCTTTCACACTTTCAATCGTACCTGTCTGCGCATCTTATATGCGCATAGCGCGCTTACCCTTTCGTCACTGACGACTAAATTCAAATCATCTCTTACCAAACTACATTCTTTCCGAGTTTGTTGGTTGCAGATCAATTTAATCTTGATGCATACATTTTTTTATGACAAAGGATATTTCAACCTTTGAAGACAGTTTGGTTTTCGCTACTTAATCACTCCAAACAATTCAGATTTTTAGCTCAAAATTTAAGTCCAAACATTAGAAAAAGTCTAATGAAATTCAAAAATAGCGGTAAAAAATAGTTGTTCGTTACTCCAAAGTCTAAAACGCCCTCTATCGACATTTTTTAAACTACATCTTCAAAATTTATCTTCAAGAAAATACTGAAACAAAAAATAATTTTAGCGAAAACCGCAAACTAATCGACCAATTTTTCTGTTTTTTATGATCATTTGAAATTTTGAACCCTTAACTGTAATGGCGCCTACCTTCTTCAAAAGACGTTTGGGACCCTTATTTTTGCCATTATATTATTTGTCCAGATAGTCCAACCACGGATTGTATGGAATTTTCAAATGTCCAGATAAGACGAATCTATCTGAATGAGGTGGAAAAGTAAAAATTTGATGCCGTTATTCCGCTCATTTGAATGAGGCTCTACTTCTGCAAAAGCTGGTATCGCTAAAAAAATAATAGATTCGTCCATTTCCGGCTGTAAAACGGCTGTTTGTCTTTCCATACTATCCGTGGTCATACAGTAAGTACTATCCCCCGTTAAAGTTTTGCCCGAGAGTTCTGAAACACCGTACTTAAATTGGGACTAGTCATTTAAGAAGCTGTTTCAAGCAAGCCTTGTGTAAAAAGTTATACAGAGCCAGTCTTTCACAAAAACTTGTTTGTGCTGCGCTTGGGAGTGCAGCGCGAACTACGCTGCACGCAGTTCTTTTCTTTTCTGAAATTTTAAATACGTGTTTCGTTTCAGTAAATTTTGAAAATTTTACTGCTTTTTGAAACGTACTACATAATAAGCAAGCGCCATTCAAAGTTTCATTACATTAGAAAACGTCTACAGGTTTTTGGTAAGCAAATTACTATTTTTGTTTTTTCATAGATAATGTTAAGTTCAAGTCAAAGTGCTTCCTAAATGCAAAGTGTGTTTCCTTTATAGTTCATTAATGTACTGATCTTAGGAGATGGTTCGGTAATTGAAAATTATAAGTTCAAATGATAAAGAAAACTAAGTAATAAAAATAATAATATTTTTTGTGAACGATTTCGATATTTAAATAATTGAGATTATCAGTATTTTGTCTCGAAAGACTAGACTTTAAGGGAATGCTCCTTTTCTGATATTCTCAGAATGAAACAATCGCCAAATATTTGGCTAACGCGCCAGAATCTTCATAATCGAAACAGATAGTTTCTTCATTTTGATTTTCTAATTCTGCCAAAAGCGGTATTGATTTTCTTTAAACTAATAGATACACCCATTTCCGCCTATAAACCGGATATTACCCTTTCCATGTAATCAATGGTCAGACAGTAGCAGTATCGCAGTGGATTAGGATCTGCAAAGCCTTCCCATTGCTGTCGGGTTAGGTTTGCTTCAACTATGAATCGTGTTGCATCCCAGTTGGAATCAGACACGCATGAACACTTTTGGAGTAGTCTACCATGAATAACGATAATGACTGATTTTTTGTCAATATTATGCAGTTGCAAAGTGTTGAGACACTTTACTAAACTTAAGTATTATTATTTCGCTTTCTTTGGTTGGAATAAACTATCAGCCACGTACCGTAGTGCCAGGTGGCGACTTGGCAAAAGTTCAGCGCGCCGTTTGCATGCTCGCCAACACGACTGCTATTGCCGAAGCCTGGTCCAGGCTTGACCACAAGTTCGATCTGATGTACCCCAAGAGGGCTTTTGTGCACTGGTACGTAGGAGAAGGCATGGAGGAAGGGGAGTTTTCTGAAGCCCGAGAGTACTTGGCAGCCCTAGAGAAGGATTACGAAGAAGTGGGATTGGATTCTACCGAAGGTGCAGAGGAAGGGGAGGAAGATGAATACTAACAATTGGAAATGGAATGTTTTTGTTTATGGATTATACTGCGCTTTAATAACACAAAATTTTTAAAATTCCGAAAAAATATTCATCATAGCTTAGACTTATTTTGGCTCTTTTGCATTTACATTCGAAATTTTATAAGCGTATGAAACTTAAAATTGTTGGATTGAAAACGTTTGTTCTGTACATTTTCTATTTGCCATTCAGATGCATCTCTATTATTTATGCTTATACAATTTTACTGCTTTAAATTTAACTGCTTAAATAACGTTTTCAAACGAAATATGCATAGTAAATAAATTGACTCTAAAAGAGAAAGTATTTTGCTATTTTATTTTCCTCATATTTTGTTTGTAACCTTCATCGCGGGAATTGTATCCGTTTTCTGATGTCAAAAAAAAAAAAAAAAAAAAAAAAAAAAAAAAAAAAAAAAAAAGGATGAAAGAACATCATTATATAAGTTTGACGTGTCTGTGTGTTTGTGTATCTGCTTGTGGCACTCTAGCGCCAAAACGGATGGACCGATTTTGAAAAAAGAAAATGTTCGAAAGGAGAGTTGATCGAGAGTGTTCTTAGCTAGGTTGCGTTTTTGGATGACATTAACTAACGAAGATCTTAATTAAAAATTTCTTAAAGGTTTTTCGTGATTTTTGCAGTGAAAACATATTTAAAAAATTTAAAATTTAATAGCAAAAATAAAGAGAATTTTTTCCGCGTCTGATAGAATGTGTTTGGAACTTCTCTGTTACATAAAGTTCGACTTACAACGTTCTTTTAAAACAAATTTTAATAACGGCTAAGCCTATGTAGGCCAGTGCCAATAATGTTTAAGACCAAAAAAATTTAGAACTGGATAAAACCAGTCCGAAAGGTAAGAAAATCTAATAACATTCATAGGAAAAATAAATTACGGGCGAGCTGAGTTCGGGAAGGGAGTGTAGGGGGGTTTAAGGGGGGGGGGGGAAGCGGTTTATTACGATTTCCGGAAAAACTAAGAGTCCTATCGAAATAACTAAATTACAAAGTTGTTGGTAATATAAAGATCTACAACTCTTGTATTTGCACTTTTTTTCTATAACCTCAAAATATATGTGAAAAATTAAAAAAATCGACTTTTTTTTTTTTATATCTCCTACAAAAAAAAAAAAAAAAAAAAATCTCTAAATTTAATGAAAAGTTACCTTATTATGTCCCAAATACACTGTAATTCGTTGGATTTAAAATATTTATTTTTTCTCCTTATTTTGATTCAGTATTAAAAAAGCATCAGAATTTTCAATCAAAAAATCTCACGTCAAAATCTGATTTTTTTTAAAAAAATCGGAGCAAGTTTTTTTCGTTAGAATCTCTTCTGTATAAAAACAATATACAATGCTATGGAAACGTTTCGCCAAAAATGAAGAAAATAAAAAAAAGTCGAATTTGAAAAAAAAAAAAAAAATCATCACTATGTAAACTTTTAAGCTATTTATTAAATTAACAGCAGACACAATAATTAACATCAAACACAGTTAGAAAACTGATTATTTTTCATAATATTCAAGGTAACACAGTTCAAAATTGCTGAAGTAGCTCATTTATCTCATCCTACAGTGTAGCTTGCTATTCGTAACTCCAAAAAACTATAGGGGGCACTGCAGTCACCGACTAATAGTGGATGAGAAGGGTAAAACAAACGCATGCTGTAGCTTGATTTTTAATTATTGTAGTATATTTTTATTTTCAGTTTGTGTCAATGTAACATGGAAAATTTCATTTTTCGTGTAATTAAAGTGTACATTTTAATAAAGAGCTTAAAATTTTTACATAGTCATGATTTTTTTTTTCAAATTCGAGTTTTTTGATTTTTTTTATTTTTTTGCGAAAAGCTTCCATAGTATTGTATATTGTTTTTTATATCATCAAAAAGTAGAGATTTCGACGCCAAAAGCTTGGCGATATGTCGCCAAGTGTTTCCCAAATCATAACAACAGTTGAGTTTGCATTGACATGAACAACGATTTCCCCCCAAAAAGGTGTAAAAGACCCCCTTAGGAACATCTGACTGCAACAAAAGGGGAAGTGCACAACTAGATCCCACTAGGAGTCTACGTACCAAATTTAAACTTTCTAGGACATACCGTTTTTGAGTTATGCGAAATACATACATACGCGCATACGCACATACGTTCGTACGCACATACAGACGTCACGAGAAAACTCGTTGTAATTAATTTGGAGATCTTCAAAATGGATATTTTAGGTGTCTATACGTGCTTAGGCATATATCCACGTGTGGTCGGATTGAAAAAAAAAAACAAAAAAACATTCCTTCGGGGACGAGCAAAATGGAAATTAAGGACTATCTTTGGGTCGAAATTTTTTCACGAATACAATACTTCCTTTACTTCGTAAAAGGAAGTAAAAAGGGGAGAATGACCTTATTGGTGCACATATGGCCTTATTTAGTGCACCCACCTTATTATTATTATTATTATTTAACTAGAAAATCGCCCGTCAAGGGATGACGGTTGAAAGATGCTTTTACATTTGAACGAAGCCATTGCCTGTTTGGTGATATTTAGATAGTTGAAATTTTAATTCTAACACCAGTGGATTAACCCTAAACTCCAGTAGAGATCGTTAATTGTTTTGGTTTCTTCGTTTTCCTAAAATAAAACTATTTCCAGTAAAACAGTGAAGCTATCGGATCGAGTTCAGCCTTGTCACAATAAAGCCTTTCCCTGCATTACCAAAACATATTATCAAATTATCATGCCGTTTCTCGAGTTTCATTGTTGAAACACGCGGGTTACTCGATTATTATTATTCATATGAGGATAGTATTTAAATTCCAGAATTGTTCAAAAGACAACATTTATTGCAGTGGAGTCTTGAGAACTCGGCCAAAACAAAATGAAGAAAAAGAAACATCAATGAAAAATTTTCACTTCTTTTAGTTTTGCGTTCGTTGGGAATCACAAGTCATGCCTGTCTTTTCTACTTAACAATCTTTAAGGAATTTATAATCCTTTAATAGTACTCACACTCATACCATATCAGCAAACAATATCCTTTACACTTTATTCACGCACCTGAAAAATAATCAGGTTAAAGGCGTTACAAAGTCTTTTCTTCTTATCAAAAAATATTTTTCCTATTTGCAGTTTCTACACATGAAATTTCTGAAATTTTTTCGATAAAAAATCTTTTGAAGAACTGTGCTACTTTCATATTCTCCACCGTTTCCAATTACCACATTTTCATCATTTCTTTCTCAAAACGTTAATTAGACATAAATGTTTAAAAATGTGGAGTAAATGACGGGCCTGTGAATGTGACTATGCGCATCAAAGTGGGAAATTATGGTGGTAAGATTCTGAAGTAAAGATTTGACTAAATCTTATAAAATACAGTCGAACCTCGTTAAAACGAACTTTAATGGATCATTAAAATCGATAATTATTAACAGAATTCGTCTTATCCGAAAAACCGTAAACAATGGGACAGGGATTGCAAATAAGTCCGTTTTAGAAGTAATTCTTTTTAAGCGTGTTCGAATTAACGAGGTTCGTCTGTATTCTCAAAAAAAAAAAAGAAAAAAAAAAGAAAAAAAAACTAATCAGCTCAAAAAAGAAAAAATAAAAATAAAAGAAATAAATAAACTCAGAAAATTACGAAATTAAGATGCTCAAATATGACGAAATTAATTTGACGAAACTAATACTCTCAAAACTACGAAAATGATTGTCGATTTGACGAAACTAGAATGAAGAAATATTTCGTTACAATTGACGAAATTCGCATCTTCAAACTAGAGACGAAAGCAGTTTCCTCAACTTGACGAAATGTTCGCTCGGAGCATATCCCTGGAAGCGATTTCGTCAGAAACAAAGAAAATTTCGTCGAATTTGAAAGTCCATTTCTGAGAGTGTAAAGAGTATTTTTTTTGTACACTATTTGTACTATAATACTATTTTTTTTACTGTTACAGTACAGTACATACTGTACACTGATTATTACGTTATTTTAGCATAATTTAATGTTTGCAGGTGGCATCACTGTCTGCTTTGTTCATGTTCTTTGTTTATCCACCTACCAAGAACATAACCTCAGTCAGCTTAAACAGTTCACTAGTTCTTTTTATTAGTGTTTTCTGTTATATTTAAAGTTAGTTTTAGGCAATTAGTGAGTAAGTGTATGTGAGTTTATATAATAGTGAGTATAAATCAATTTTTAACCTACTTTTTTAAAAAGTTAAGAAATGATGTAAACCTTGTGAAAAGTATATCAAAAAGTCTTAAAATGCTTATTTAGAACAAGGGAATGCATACTAAATATTAGATAATTATTTCACTGTTCGTTAATGTGTCTATAGTTATGTAATCAATAAAGAATTTGCTTTTAAAACAGTCTTAGTCTAATAATTTGGCCAGCACTGTATGTATAACTCATTTGAAATTTTGAGGATTACTTTGTTATTTAATTTCTCTGTAACTGCCAGTGTTACATCACATGGACAACGTTCTCTATTATTGGAGTCCGTGAACTCTAAACTAAATTTCTAACAACAGATGAGGCAGCAGTTTTACTTATTAGGGAGTAAAAAGTGTTTACAACCCAAAACCAATGCATGAAAAAGAGATTACGATTCAAGTATTGGGTGGAGCATATCGATTTTTAAATGCTGTCTTATCATTTTTGTAATTTGAAAGGTACATTAATATTTTGACAACTATCCAATTCATGTTCTATTGTTGTATGAAGCTGAATGCCGATTAAGGACGAAGATAAGTGCAGTAAGTTATAACACAATGTCCATTCGACCTCAGCAGCAAAAAAATCCTTGGAGTAGAGATTAATGCTGTTTTAATACTTTCATTTTCTTACATGTGTTGAAGAGTGTTTTTTTCCACTGATTGTGTAACAAATTTTTATTGAAGTTTTTGCAGTTCTAATAAATGGGTAATTCGACTCCTGCTTGCCATGCAAATAATAATATGCAGAAACTAATAGCACACCTGAAAGAAATATTTTGTATTCTTTCTGTTTTTGATTAGCGTTGTCTCTTTTTTTTTGGTCATACTTAGTTTTTTTTTTAGCTCTCTATTTTTCTTGGTTGTAGCTTAAACTACAGCAATTCATTACGGTTGTGTTATTAAACTAAAGATAGGGAAGTAAAAAAACTCATTTCTATATGCCATTATATAACCACAACACAACATTACCACACCCAATTATGTGAGAATACATTCCATTTTAGTTTTTGCCTTTATACTTTTAGAAAAGCTTGAAATTACTTATCCGTAATCAACTTCTATTTAGACTACTATATATTTCCTGAGAGACCATAGTAACCTGATCGGTAAGGCGTCGAACTCGTAACCGAAGGGCCACGGGTTCGATGTAACCCGTCTCAGATCCTCCGTGTTCGTTATTGGTGGCTGGGGAGCGTTAAATAAGCCACGGTTACAAAGTTCTCTAAATTATACAATACCTCTACTGGACCAGGGATTGCTTGGCGTCTGGTATGGATAAAAAAATCAGAGCTGTTTTCAGGGCCCCATTCAACCGGTTCAACCACAAATAGTGGTAGGTATGGGGAACAATGAGTGCGATGCGAATTTTATAAGTTAAAACAAGTTAAATTTTAAATACATATGTTTTGGAAGTCATTACATGTAAACATAGCTTGTCATTTGCAATCTTTACCTTTACTAATAATAAAGCGGAAAGTCTCTCTGTCTGGATGTCTGGATGTCTGTAGGATGTCTGTGACGCGCATAGCGCCTAGACCGTTCGGCCGATTTTGATGAAATTTGGCAAAGTTAGTTTGTAGCATAGGAGTGTGCAACTCGAAGCGATTTTTCAAAAATTCGATTTTATTCTTTTTTTATTTCAGTTTTAAGAACATTTTCCGGAGCAAAATTATCATAAGATGGACGAGTAAATTACGAAATTTTCATGACTTGGAATGGGAGAGCGAATAAACAAAGCCAATTGGCAAGAAATCGTCATCCATTATTTGTAAATATACAGGCGAAACGAATGACCTTTTAATTTTCAACTACGAGCAAAGCCGTGCGAGTACCACTAGTATGATTATAAAACTAGTTAAGTTTTACGTTGAGGGTCTAAAATCAAGCCAATATTTTTGCAATGTTCGTGTTTTGAAACTGGTCATTAAAAAAAAAAAAAATCCCGAAGTCTTTGGAGTATTGTTTGTATTTATATTTTTAATACATTACAAGATAAGTGTTTGGATCAAATTTGGACCGGGTGGTGCTTGTCATTACACTGAGAGGCGTTAGTTATTGTTCAAAAATAATTTGAAATTAATGGCTTTAAAATTCAGTTTGTTTCACTCTGAAATACTTATATTTTGAGTTAAAACGTATTTTTTTGTATCTAGAGTATTTTTAAAAACGTTTTAAAGTAAAAAGAAGAAAATTATGCAAATTTTTAATTCAATTAATTCCGATCATATCAAAGAATTTTGTTTATTTATTTTTTTTACACAGAAATAAATAAAACTCGACGCTAAAACCACTTTGATACATACATTGAATGTGTGAAAAACGCCTTGCCTCCAGACACGCACAGGAAAAATTTACAACGAAAGAGAAAAAAAATAATACCTAGGGCATCGGCGGGAATCGAACCAACGAGGGCTTATAAGACGAAGCTTCCACCACAGAGCCACTTCATATCATAAAAGGATCAGCAAGCATAAAGGCATCAGAGGATGCTTCATATCTTAGAATGAAATCAAGTTTTTTACTAACCTAGCAGCAATTCAAGTAACAATCTAAATTTCAAGATATTTACTGGAGAGAAGAGGGGTAATGCATTTGAGGTAGTGAGAAGCAAAGAAGGGAAGCGGACATTTTCAAGTTTCAAGTCAAGGAACAAGACATTTCAAGTCATTGTTCAAGTTTCAAGTTTTGGGTGAAACGCGTTTAAAGATTACTTTCTAAGAACTTTCTAAAGATTTTTTTTCTAAATCATTCTCTACATCAGCACCTGCCAGGGCTACTATTACTATCTCTTAAAAGAGGAGTGGTTCACCTACCATTTGTACTGGTTATCTTCAAATTTTTAATTTTGCCACTTCCATCCCTTTGCTTCTCACGACCTCAATTGTGGAAAACTTGCATTTTTTAAAATTTTTATTTTGTGTAGGATCGCGCTGAACTTTCCCACAGGTCGACAGGACCCACATGACCGTCATCGCATCTCTATCTCCTCTTCGTTTTCGATATAAATAAAACGGTGAAGAAAGAAAGAAAGTCATGTTTACAAGTCCAAATCTTCGACGCAACTGATAATTGGCAATAGTTTAAAAGAACGAAATTTTAGAGAAAAATTCTAAATTCAGAATTAGTTTTGATGTATCCTATCAATGTAGCGGGTTATACAATAGCACATGTTTACAAAAAAAAAAAAACAATAAAATTTAAGCTACATACGTAATTAATCTTTTGCAACTTGCGTAATATTTGATTAAATGAATATGTAAAAATAAGTGGCAGGAAGAACTAATTGATTTTAAGCAAATTATATTTTATAAACCGAGCTTTATTCGTAGCATTTATATTTCTTTCAAAATGTATACAAAAAGTGGTTTTTCATTTTGTATTGTAATACAGTTTTTCAGTAAATTGAATTTAGATGAAATCCAGAGAAACGAAATGAATTAAAGACCCTCATACGTAACTATGATTTTCAATCTCGAAAAAAGAGTTTCACTTTAATGACCTTCAAGTTTTTTTTCTTTTCATTTGTTTATTCGCACAATTAAACATTATGTTAAATGTTATGCTTTGCATATTACTGAAATACGAGTAAATGCATATGAATGAATATTCAACATAAAGAAAAAAACAATGTTAAGAAAATTTTGAATAGCACCTGCTGCTTTAAAGTTCATAGTCTTCAACAATGCAACATATCTGTAAAATTAACATGTGATAAAAATAATCTATTGTGCAATGCATACCAAAAGAAATATTCCAGATATTACTTCTGACCTTATAATTGTCCATGACACTTTAAAATGTGATGACTGATTCTTAAAAGAATTAGGATCATGCATAATGAACATTACAATTTTTGCAATATGAATGTTTCCCAATTAGTCGTTGCAATTAAATGTACTAAGTTGGACCAATACCATCAAACACAATTTCATTTAATGACTAAACAGCTGACTTAGACAGTCAAAACAGAACTGAAAGGTAAGGCTTAAAGATGTCAGCAAAGACTAGCATTGTCTTGTCAAAATAAATCCTTAAAGACGTTAGAACATAGTAACTGTTCGAGCAACCTAATTAAATTGTTGGGTCTCAAGATATCCGTAATCAAGACCATCTTCCGAAATGGCCCTTTCTAAAATTTTAAATATGCACTGTAAAAAAATTCCGAAACGTTACCGAGTATTTCCGTGTAACGTTTCGGGATTTCAACGGTTTTTATCCACTTCCTGGAAAAATCAAGTATCACTGTCGAAAAGTTTCCTGAATTGCTACAAGTCGCACGAATGCAGACAATCTGAAAATGCTCTGCTGAGTATGAATACTATTAAAAGCTTCTTTTACAACGTTAAAAAATGTGATACAAGTCATTTATTCAATGTTGCAACGATTTCTCGTTTAAAGCTCTTATGTGCTATTATCCTTTTAACACATCAGTTTGAAACTTTAAAAGTCTCCCATTAACATTCTTTCTAATGTGGCTCATACGTGCTTTCGTTCAACAGAGATATAAGTTTTGGCCTATTTATTTTAGCGCAGAGGTTAAATTGATCTTTCAGAGCACTAATCTTGAGAAGTTCTTTCGAACATTTTTTCATTTTTATTTTGAAGGCTGTTGAGGTTTAGGAGGAAAAAAATGGGTGGGTCCATCAAAAAAATTTAATTGAAAAATGCCGTTGTTCGCTGTTCATGACCACAATGCTTTTGCGGTTCAAGGATGTTGAAATATTGCATATTTGTAAAAGCTTAGCTCGCGCAGTTGGAAGCAAAGTTGAGGTAATAACTTACTTTTTAACGGTTGTCTGTAAGAAAATAAAACTGAAATGAAGTTTTCGAAGGTTTTTACACTTGTAGTTAAAGTTTATGCATAAATTTGCTTCAAATGGTACATTGATTTTACACTCATCAAAACCTTTCACTCATTTGCATGATATATTACAAAATCATGTTTAGAAGTTGCATAATATCAGTCTTGAAAAAAAAAAAAAGAGAAAAGAAAAGAAAACAGTAAAATCTTGCGGCAGATTGCGCGAAAATAACCAAAAAGTAAACATTTTAAATCCCCCGATTGCAGGAAAAGCCTCAAAACAAAATGTATATTTGTTTATATTCGAAAAAAATGGCAACAGATATTTCATTTAACGATTTTCTTCACGCTACAACTACAAATTTTAATAAAAGCATTGTTACGAAAAGTTGAGATGAAGCACTGAATAATGATTTGAACCGAGGAAAGTCTCCGAAAAATGGAGATTTCATTTTGAAACCAAAGAGTCATAATGAATAGTTTTTAATTGATATCTACGCTAATTATTATCGGAGGATTATGTTAAATAGCCAAACATAAAGACGGGAAGATTACGAATCCCTCGATACTTGGCTCGATGATCAGTTCCTTGGCGTTCGGGAGAAGTTACTTGGACGTACATACATAGATACATACAGTGAGAAGCAAAGGGATGTAAGTGTCAAATTAAAATTTTTTGGAGATAACCAATTCGAATGATAGAGAAAACCACTCTTTTGTAAGGGAGGGGCGGGGGGGGGGGCAAGAGATAATACTTTAAGCCCTGTAAGGTGCTGTTATACTACATAATTTAGAAAAAAATATCAATTAAAGCCTACCTAGGATTTGAGCTTTAAAGGCGTTTTACTCAAAACTTTAATTCATCCACTTATATACCTTTGCTTCTTGCTGCCTCCACCGGTGGAGAAATTTTAAAAGACATTTTCAAAAATGTCTGCTTAGGCAGAGTTTTGATGATGTACACAACAGTAAAAAAAAATCAAAATAGCACATACTGATGCAGATTTATTTTTAGCAATATTTCAAGAAGATGAATAACGATAACTTGCGTCCCAAAAAGTTTAAGTTCAAATCTTTCTACCCATAATAATAGAGAAGCGTTAGCAGGTGCACTAAAATGTAAACGGTTTCGCAATTTAATCGGAAGTCATCAACATTGTAGTCAAAACATCTGCAAATCAATCATCGTTATTTTTTTTTAAGCTTTACATTTACATATAGAGCAACGAAACGCAGATATAATCTTTAGAAATACGGGGAAAACATCGTAGTCACAAATAGTATGGAATACCACAAAACACAACCAGAAGCACAATTTAACTTATATCGTGCATGTAACTGAATCCACACAAGGCTGTATCGCGGAAGCAAACGATAAGTGCTGCTTTGCATCAGTAATCAGTCAAAAAGTTGCAATTCAAACTCATGCTTCTGATAACCAAGTTTTAAGGTTTGTAATCAGATTGTATGTTCTTTTTCATCGTGAAGTTTTTTAAGAAGCTATTGTAAAGATTCGAAACATTGTTCACTTCTGGAACGAATGTTCCTAACTAACCAATCAAATAAGGTGAAGAAACTGTCATAGGTTTTGAAATTATGATGGAATGAATAATTGCAGCGAAAAAATCACGCACCTGATTAGATGAGATGCTTTGATAACCTAAATTTATAGAAAACATTCCCTAAATCGTAATCTCTTGCACGATATACAAATTAATGCATCCAGATTGAAATGTATTCCAAACCTCAGGGTCTCGAAGAAATTATAACACTTTCTATTGCAAAAGATTTTTAAAATGCCATGGGAAATTTTCAAAAATAAGCCCTTAAAATTATTACGTACAGAAAAGAAAATGTATTCTTGCATAATATGCAAATTAGTGAATCCATACTAAAATCAAACCCAAACCTTAGAGTCCATAGGAAAATAAAAATCTTTCGATTCCAACTACTTGAAATTTCTATAGAAAATATCGTAAAAAAATGCTCCAAAATATTTTGTATGTAAATGCAAAATATTATTTTATGATACAATATCTGTGCATTCAGAGAAAAAATAGGTCAAAATCTCAGGGTCTAGACGAAATTTGTATTCTCTCAATTGCAAAAGACTTGAAATTTTTACAAGAAATTTCGTGTACAAATTGCTTTAAAATATTATGTATGTAAACAGAAATGGAATCATTTAAGGATTTGGGTACAAATTCTACATTGAGTACTTAAAACTTTTCAAAGTGCGTGAAAAAAAATTATAAATATTCTGTTGTTAAGCAGCTAACTGTTTTTCTTAATGTACAGAGCGATGTTTGTAAGAAGAGAGAGGAAACATGGTAACTTCCGTAAAAACCTTCAAAAGTGCATTGGTGATAACGGAAAGTGATGATTTCAACACTTTACTTAACATGAATGCTATTTCGTTATGAAGAAAAATACAATCGGACTTTGGTTTAATGTTTGTTACTATGTGCGTTTAATCGTTTTCCCCCCCCATAAAATCGAAAGGAAGAGCGAAATGATATTTTTGCACTTACCTTAACCTTACAAACCGGTACAACGGTTGAAAAGAAAAAAATGTTTTTTTACAAGATTTGGGCATTTGTTCATTCATCAGGACTTTGATTCAAACAAAGAATAATTTTTCCATAATTAAAGTGTGCAAAATCTTTAGTAACAAAAGACCAGCATTTTTATTATTATTCTTGTCTCGGAAAAATTAGTTGTCTACTTAATAAAGTGAGGAAGATACTGTACGATTTATTTCTTGTTGATTATGTGCTGATATTTTATGAATGTTTAAGAGATATGTAAGGCATCGGAAAAATGAACGGTTTCAATAAGACTTTCAGCTTTAATTTCCGTAAATATTTACTAGATATTGTTCATTAATGCATCCTGTATGACATGTCGGAATCTACCGTTTTCTGCTACGGATAATAGATTTTTTTTTTTTTTCAATGTCGATGATTACTCCTATGAGTAAAAAATTTTCAGAAACATTAAAAATTAGGTGTTGGGCCAAAAAGCAATTCCCAAGATCATGTTGTAGGTAAAAAGAAAGTAGCAAACCCATTTGAGGATTTCTGAAAACTTTGCTGATTACATATTTTGTATTTTAATTACATTGCCGTAACATGTTTCGTTGAATTGGGGGGTATCACCTTCTTCGTTGAGGTCTTCGAAACGTTCGCTAAATGGAGAAATTTGTCATGGGGGAGTTGGATTTTTACCAATAAGTTTTTTTTTTTTTTTGTAAGAAAGTATTGTCATTTTTTTTTATTCGAAAACTTTTGTCTTTTCCGTATTATCCTTTATGTTATCCATTAGGTATAAGCTGATCAAAACTACTTTTGTGAAACAAACAGCAGGCATAATTCATTAAAAAGTACTTTTTTGTGAAAAATGTGGGTAAAGAAGTGTCGAGAAAAGTGTTTAATATGAACTGAATTTTCTTAAAAAAAAACATTAAGTCCCAAAACTCGAAGTTTATCATTTCATCCACTGCCCTTTTTTAAATTATACTTTAAGTTAATATTAAAAAATTTAATTAAATAAATTTTAGATGTATATATTTCTAAATGGATCTCTAAAGGCAAACCAGACGTCCCGTCTAAATATAAAATATTGTACTTTCTCATATACCAACAACGATTTTTTACCACGAAATAAATTCATTTTTGATTAGCTAAGGTTGTAAATTTAAGTGGTGCAGAAAAAGTAAATAAACCGCATTTTAGAGCTGCTATAGCACGGAATATTTGCGATTGGCGAACATTAAAAAAATTATATAAATGCATAAATTGACTTGTATACTCGTATACTTCAAGTGTTCAACGAGCGTCAAAATTTGACAAAATGGAGATTGGTTTAAATTTTTGCTTCAATGTTTTTTTTTTTTTTCATGCTAAAAGACGGAAAAGTTGTGCTTGGTAAAGCTTTAAATAATAATTAAAAAAAAAGAAAAAAGTGAAATCGGATAGTGTATTCGAATCACGCAACAAGCCTAAAATTCAAAGAAAAGCAGACTTTCACCGTTTGTTTTTAAGTTATTTTTTTTACGTTTTGGTGCAGTTTTCTTTAATGCTATAGGATAGAAAAGCTGAAACGTATACAGCTATGAACAAATTTGTCAAATAGTCTGCTTACAGATCACCTTTCTATCCCGCAAATCTATAAAAAGTTAAAATTTCTCTAAAATACGCTTTTTAATAATATTTTTCGTTAATTAAAAACATTTTTTTTCTAATCGTAAATGATCTGCAATGATATTAATCTGACTATAATTCTAAAAAGGAACTTGTTTGAAAAACAAAGGATGATTTTTAGTTTGTTTCACCGACAGTTCGACTATCAAAACTGCTTTGCAAGAGTTGCAGGCGAGTAAAATTCTCGATACCTGCTTGCAATTCTGGCTTAGCTGTGGCCCTGTTTGCAATGCTGCTTATGGAGCTTTCTTAAATCAGGAAAGAAGCAAGCTATTATATTATACCTATCAAAGTTTACTCTAAAGTTCCAAAGACGCGACTGGCTTCAAACGGGAAGATTTCTGAATTTCTAAGGAGGTTTCCGAAATAATATCAGGAAGGTTACTGAATTTTATCGGAAAACGTTCCTGGCTTTTGCGAGACATGTTACTGGCAGAAATTGGGCACATCAGCTGCCCATTATTTTCCAAGAAAGCTTCTGAAACGTTTTTACAGTGTATGTGTTCTAAAATCTATCATAATTGTTTTCTAAAACAGACCATAAATATGTTATAAAACCTACCCACTCCCTCGATTTTTTTTATTACTGTAAAACTACAATGCTGGCCAAATTATTTGACTAAGACTGTTTTAAAAGCAAATTCTTTATTGATTACATAACTATAGACACATTAACGAACAGTGGAATAATTATCTAATTTTTAGTATGCACTGTAAAAACGATTCAGAAACGTTCCTGGAAAATAATAGGCAGCTGATATGCCTAATTTCAACCAGTAACATATCTTACAAAAACCAGGAACGTTTTCCGATAAAAGTCAGTAACCTTTCTGAAATATTGGAAATCTCCGCTGTTAAAGCTAGTCGTGAACATTTTAGAAAAATTAAAGAGGTTTAATGTATTTGATTTGAACCTCCCTGATTTGCCAAGAAAGCTCCAGAAGCATTAGCGCAAACATGGCCAAAGCTACGCGAAAATTGCTAGCAAGATCCAAGCATAATCCTTGGGCCAGCAACTTCCGCCTCGCATAGCTTCCAATGACTTATTTGCTCCCATTGGATGCTTAGTCAACTCGGACGAACCGTTGACAAACTAAAGCCGGCATGCTAAATAAACACACTCAGTCAATCTTTAAACTGGTAGCAAAAAATATTTTTCGCACCAGTGAAAAGTCTGCTTTCGTGCATCTTTTAGCAATTCAGGAAACTTTTTTGCAAAGATACTTGATTTTGCGCGGAAATAGGTAAAAACCTCTGAAATGCCAAAACGTTCCACGGAAATAACCAGTAACGTTTCGGAATTTTTTTACAGTGCGCATTCACTTGTTCTTGATGAGCCTTTTAAGTCTTTTTGGCATACTTTTCACAAGGTTTACACCGTTTCTTAACTTTTAAAAAAAGGAGGTAAAAAATTGTTTATACTCACTATTATATATACTCACATGCACATACTCACTAATTACCTAAAACTAACTTTAAGTAAAACAGAACACACTAATAAAAAGAACGAGTTAACTGTTTAAGATGATTGAGGTTATGTTCCTGGTAGGTAAATAAACAAATCACATGAACAAAGCAGACAGTGCTGCCACCTGCAAACATCAAATTAAGGTATAGTGACGTAATAATTAGTGTACAGTATGTACTGTACTTTAACAGCAAAATAAATAGTATTTTAGTAAAAATAGTGTACAAAAAACAAAACAAACAAAAAAAAAAAAAAACTCTTTTGTCCAATAATTTGGCCTGCACTGAAATGCAAATATAAAGTGACCTGGATTCAAACTACTATTTTTAATTTTTAAAAAAAGTCTATTTTTTGAGTTAAAATAGGCAAAAGGAATCTAGACCGACCTTTGGCAAACAACAATTCAGCAATCTTGACAACCATCCTATGAAAGGACAAGTTCCTTCCAAATATTTATCCCCCAAATATAGCACTGTGATACACTATAAATTACAAATATAGGTGATGCTCCAGGAGATCATTAGGATGTATATGAGAGGGTGGCCCAAAGGGGATAGATTTTCGAAGAACGCTCGAAAATTGTAGTTTTTGGGTTTAAATCGCAACAATTTTCGTATTATTTCTTAGCAGGGTTCTTGAACTTTAAAATAAAATGTGATTTTGTACTATTTCAAACCCAATATCTATTTATTATCAAACTTAACAATCATGTGAAAAACCCACTTTGCCCTACCATTGAGCTCAAAAAGGGTAAACTTAACTAATTGTGATTTGGTACATTTTTCAAACAAATATGGAGTTATAAATGATTGAACTACTTGATTAGCTACCTGCCTGTACATAAAAAATGTAAAACAGTTGTACTTATCCAATTGAAAGTCAGTATATTTGTTTATATACTGATTATAAACCATAAAGAAATGGTTTATAATCAGTTTATAAACAAATATACTGACTAGTCTATAGTTTATAAATAAATATACTGAATTAGTTTATTAACTCAAAAGTTAATTAAAAGATTAATTAATTGTGCCATCCTATAATATAACAATTTTATTATTATTAATTTATAACTTATAATATTGAAAGAGAAAATCTAAGTCAGCACACGACTCACGTTCTTGCAAGAAAGACGAGTCAAGAAATTTTAAATAAATATATGATTAAATCCTATACCAACTTTGCCCAAAGGCACGATTTTTATTTCAATAAATATAACCTTAAATTAATAATTAAAAAAACGGAATGACCATCGTAGTTTATAGATCGATAGTGTCAGAATGAGTTAATACACTTGTGTTTGTGAGATTGCAACACCACGAAGGACTTACGCGAGTGATCTGAAAATTGCAGGAAATGTAAAGTAGGGCCTGATATGCAAATAATTAGAATTGCAGACCGGAAGCTTATGCGTATGCTGAGCAGCGCCTTCTGAACGACGGATCGAACCGATTATAAATAGACGTCTGTAGCGAGGCGTGTATGATTAACGGTGGTTATATGCTACAGTAAACGTTAACTGAATCTTAACTATGCCCCTTCGACGAAAGAAAGCGAGATTTGAGCTAATTCCGGAGTTTGAACGGGGCAGAATCGTCGGCCCTCGTAAAGCTGGATTGTCTTATCGTGCAGTAGCCGCTCGTGTGCAGCGTAACAGCAGCACAATCATGCGTGTTTGGAAACAGTGGACGGACGAGGGTCGGACAGCTCAGAAATCCGGGAGTAGACCCCGAAATGTGACGTCAGCTCGCGATGACAGGCACCTGATGCGTATGGCGCTACGGACCGCACAGCTTCTTCTAGACAATTGGCAGCACAGTGGTCAACAGCTACAGGTGTTTCATTGTGTGCTTCATCAATTCGGAGACGTCTGTTGCAGCGTGAGCTGCGCGCAAGGATTTCTTTATAAAGGATTCCTCTCCCGCAAAATAATCGCCGCCTGCGGCTACAATGGGGCAATGTGCATAGAAGCTGGCGTGCTGATTGGCAACAGGTCGTCTTTTCTGACGACTCCCACTTCAATTTGCGGCACCATGATCTCCGACTTCGTGTCAGGCGCTATGCAGGTGAACTACACATTCCAGATTGCATTATCGAACGCCACAGTGGACGAACACCCGGACTTATGGTCTGGGGTGCTATAGCACATCATGGACGATCACAATTGCTACGAATTGTGAGCAATTTGAACAGTAACCGATACATAAACGCAGTTTTACAGCCCCAAGCTATTCCTTTCCTGCAAGGATTGTCAGGGGCTGTATTCCAACAGGATAATGCCCGTTCGCATGTCGCCAGGACTGTCTAATCCTACCTTGATTCGCAGCAGGTACAGCTTCTTCATTGGCCTGCATATTCCCCGGATATGTCACCGATTGAACATGTTTGGGATTTCGTTGGGCGCTTTGACAGACGAACTTTGGTTGTTCACAAACAATATGGAATACTCTTCCGCAGGCAGATATTCAAACTTTTTTTCACTCTATGCCGATTCGTGTAGCAGCTCTTATTGCAGCGCGTGGTGCGTGGTTATTGACAATAAAAAAATAAAATAATGAATAAAAAATAAAAATAAGCTGGTCTTCGACTAATCACAAGTTACAAAACTTCATTTAAAAAAAAAAGAAATGTTTCACTTTTTTAATTTTAAGCCTGGTTGCGCCATGCTGCTTTGCTGGGACGGAAAATAACTCGGGGATTTTCGGGTAAACACGACATACGTATTCATCGCCGCTAACACACCATGGGGGGGGGGGGGGGAATACGAGTTCCTACCCGCTTTGGGCCACCCTCTCCTATGTATTTTATTATCACGGCCGCAGAGAGCCAAGGTGAACCCCTTGTGAGTTATGTCGCCGGGCCCCTCCAGCCGCCTAAAAAAAGAAAAGAAAAGCGAGGTAGGTAAGAAAAAGTAAAGGGTGAGAGGGATAAAAGAAAAGTGGAAAAAGAAGAAAAATGGAATGGGAGAAAAAACAAAGCAAAACTGCTTACTAGAAAATTAATTCTTCTTTAGGTGCCAGAGTAAAGTTTTCTTAATCTTGACATTTTCTCTTATTCGGAGTCCCCCTCCCCTCTTTGCCTTCTTCCTTTATTTCTTTTCTTTTTTCTTTCCTTCTTTTCTTTCTTTCTTTTTTTGCGTCAGTATCGCCGCCCTCCTCTCCAAGGCCCGGTTCCCTAGTTTCCGACTGGACTGACATGCCCTCACGTCACACAGGACAAGCTGAAAGTGTCTCTGTCTGTCAGGATCTCTGTGACGCGCATAGCGCCTAGACCGTTCGGCCGATTTTCATGAAATTTGGCACAGAATTAGTTTGTAGCATGGGGGTGTACACCTCGAAGCTATTTTTCAAAATTTCGATGTTGTTCTTTTTCTATTTCAATTTTAAGAATATTTACCTGAGCAAAACTACCATAAGATGGACGAGTAAATTACCAAATTATCATAACGTGGATCCGTAACATGGGCAAGCCAATTAGCGAGAAAATCTTCATACATTATTTGTAAATATACAGGCGAAGCAAAAGACCTTTTAATTTTCTACTACGGGTAAAGCCGTGCGGGTGCCGCTAGTGTTATGAAAAAACAGTTAGTATTACATAATTATAAAACAAATACAAAAGAAAAGTATACTGGTTTTGAACTCGCATTTTTAATTTAAGGAAAAGTTTACTTTTTCAGTTAAAATAGGAAAAAGTAATCTTAACTAACCTGTGGCCGAATATTAATTCGACAATTATGACAACCATTCTGTAAAATGGTAAGTTTGCCCCAAATACTCCCCCCCCCCCTCAACTACAGCACCGTGACACCTACAAGTGTAGATGATGCTCCGGAAGATTATTAGGATGCATGTGTATTTCATTATTTCCTTTTTTTTAACTTGCTGTGTAGCTAATAGATTCTCGGAAATTACAGAGCCAGCTGCAAAGTTTTTACCTAGATACTTCAACTATGACAAAAGAAGAAATATTTTTACGAGGTGTTCATAATTTTTGCTTCTGTGTAAGTACAGCTTACACTGTTAAAATAATTGGCTATACAGGCTAAATAAGAATTACGGGGGAAAAAACCTTTACATTCGTGAGCTATTAAAAAGTAGTCGCAGGGATAAACATATATTTTAGTGTTAAACTACAACAAAATGTTGATTTATTATCCGAATACATTTCGTGAAGTTAGGTTTCTCCATTGTTCCTAAATGAACTCTGTCTAAAACATTAATCTGTCATAATTTCTTCTGCTTAATCGCGGTCTTGATGTCTTAAACAGCGTAAATTACATCATCCTGAATCGCGTCGATACAACTTTTGGAGCAACTTCTTTAGAGACGTTTTAAAGGTTATATCGGATAATGCAAGACAATTGGTTTAGGATTGAATAAGGTTGAATGATACACCGATTAATTGGCAGTATCGATTAATCAGCCAGTAAAAAAGCTCTTTGGGCAAATTTAAAATTCCCTTACCACACTGAAGTAAAAAGAAAAATGTTTTTCGTTAGGTAAAATGTGCCCACATAATTTTACCTACACTGTTAAAATTTTTCCGGAAAATTTACGGTAATTGTTACTGGCATCCATGTTGCCAGTAACTATTACCGTAAAAATCAAATGTTACTGTAAAATTTTACGGTTTCCTCGGTAGGCCACAGCAACTAATTGGCGCTGGGATCGCTTATTTCTCCGGTATAAATTACCGTAAAAATCAGCGATGCGTTAAGTTCGCCATTTTACAGTAACAATTACCAGAAAACCTTCCTGAATTTTTAACAGTGTAAGCTGAAAACATACTCCCTGAAGCAGTAAAAGAAATCCTGATGTTATGGCGGCCACTGCCCATCAAAACTCTCTCTTTCAAAGAAAAAAGGTTCTGATTTAAATACGCTAAAAATCATTTAAAACCACCATTGCTTAGCATTTAAAGTTAAATAACAAGATAATAACTAATAACTATCTAAGCCGAAAGAAACTGCCAATTAAAGAACCAAACAAATAAAAAATATCACTAAGTTTAGATTTATCGTTTAAAAATCCTCATATATATAATAGCGAATGATCGAGTAACACTCCTATCGTCATCAACAATGAAACTTGCTCCACGATATGATAATTCGATAATATTTTTTGTAATGTTTGAAATGCAGAGAAATGCTTTATTTTGACGAGGCCGAACTTGATCCGGTACCTTAACTGTTTTACTGGTAAGACTGTCATTTTAGGAGATTGAAGAAACCAAAAAGAGTTCAACAATGAACGGTATCTACTGGAGTTTAGGGTTAATCCACTGGAGTTAGGGTTAACATTTCAACTATCAAAATATCACCAATCAGGCATTTGCTTCTTTCAAATGTAGAAGCAATTTTTATCCGTCATACCTTAACGGGCGATTTTTTAGTATTAATAAATAAAAATAAATAAAAAAATATCAATAAAAATACCCACTATGTTTATGCATGCCAAAAAAGTAGATGATAGTTTAATTCGAGTGAATGAATTTCATTGGTCTCGCAGCGAAGGATCACGTGGTTCTCTATCGAGCAGAAAAGAGAATAGATTTTGAAAAACGTCTGTCATTGAGCAGTGTGACCACACTATGCTATCTTGATTTCTGAATCAGCATCAAGTCAAAATCTTCCAACGCACAGAGCATTTAATTGTATTGAAATATTTAGTGCAATATGTATAGAATGAAAATCCTTACTTTCCTCCGAATAAAAAAGACTTTTATTGAAATTCGGAACTCCAGCGCTCGAATACGCTACCTTGCGGTGATTTACAAAACTGCCGATGAAACTAAAACATTGCCACGTTGCGTTCCACGTGTGTCTGTTGACGTAAACACAGGCAGTTTGTTCTGAGTATTTATTAACGCAATCGATGAGTCTTAGTTTGCTTTCAGCTACAGAAATTAATTCGTCCCTTAGTAGTATTCTCGAGCTTCTCAAAATAAAGTTAGTTTTCCTTATTTCCTTCTAAAATATGAGTTGATCGAAAATGGTGAAAGCGAAAACTGGATTAACAAACTTGGATAACGTTATACAAGGTAAAAAATTTTATTGTTTTGTATGAATTTGTAAGAATATGAGTTTTTTTTAAATCTTAAATTAATTTAACTAACCATCTTTTACAGCAGCATTTAGTTGGAATGGACGGTATGCAAAATATTTTCTTGAATATATTATCGTAGAACAAAATGAAAAATGTTTCACCGAGAAAGAATTTACTTTATTCCTTTTATTCTCAGCTGAGAGGTTTCGCCAAATTTGTTTAGGGTTATAGTTTTAGTATTGTGCGAGCAAAGTAGCCTTGGCGAGATTTCGCGTTTTTAGTTAAACCATTTTTAGTTTTTATCATGAGTGGAATAAAATGGTAGTAAGATTACAGAATTTGATAAATAAAAAGAAATAATGATCAATCAACTGAAAAGAAAACTACCACCATGTATCCGTAAGAATTCTGTAGATGATTTGCATAACTTGACATAATTAAATCGTAACTCAGAAATTAGAAAAATCGAAACAGAAAAATTTTAAATTAACCGATTCGGGAATTCGAGAGAAATAACTCAGCAAAAAATGCAAAACAATAAGCGCTAGCCAAGCAAGGCAAAGAAGTATCATCTTCTTTCGATAATAATTTGTACTCGTAATATTGAATTTTCTAGCATTAATTGTTGTTCTTGTCAGGCCACAATTATTATTTAGTTTTATCAAGAATTGATAAATATCGAATTCAACATCGTGGAAATAGCTGCTTAGAACTACGAACTAAGTAGTTTGCATTAATCTTTGACGTTTAGTAATGCTTCTTGAATTCTCATTTCTACGTGGGCCAGAATATCCACAAGACTTTGAAAATTAATTTAAAAAGAATAAAGCGAAAAATATCATACATACGAACAAAAATCACAACACTTTTAGCATTTTCTTCGTTACCACATGCGTTTGTTTTACTTTTTAAGTCGGCCATTAGACAGTGACTGCAGTGCCCCCTATAGTTCGTTGGAGTTGCGAATACCCCAAAGCTGTTTTTATGCGATGGATAGGGACCGCATAAAAAGCTTACGTAGTCTCACGTAGAAAATAACCCAAAATGTTATATTTAAACGAAATCAAAACAAACCAAGTGATGATAATTTTGCCGACTCACGAAAAATTTCCCGAATAAGGAAATTTTTGAGAGGTCACAGTAACTCCCCGGGATGCTTCTGTCGTCACTTGAAGACACTACCTCGCACTCGTTTTATAAATAATTTCCACTTGTTTTATAAATAATTTTCATATACCGCACGCACACACACACACACACACACACAAAGGACCGCACAAAACAAATTTGGGTGTATGTGTTACAGAGCATACATTTCTACCAAAAAGAAACACGGCTTTTATGAAAAAAAAAAAAAAAAAAAAACTTGTTAGCTGTATGAAGAAACACATTTTCACTAAACGTCTAGTTTTGGTGAAGGTGAATTCAACAAAAACGATAATTTTTAAGAATTCTTTTTATTCGCCAATTTTATTGAAATTATTTTAAGAAATACTAGAAAACATACCCAGCGTTGCCTGAGTCACTAATAATATTGAGAAACATCTAATACTTTCGTTTATTAATTTTAGCTGCGCCCCGCGGTTTCACCCGAGTTAAAAAAACAACAATGTATTAAAAACTATTTTAAGCTCAATTTTTTAAGTACAGTAAAAAATTACACACCCTTTCCCCATCTATGTTTTCCGTTAAATAAGAAAATTGATTTTTTTTTTAAATTTCAATAAAAAATAATTGAAAACCCTTGAATTATAAATTATTTAATTTTAAATGAACTGGGTGCTGAAAATCTTCCCGCCCACAACCGGGTTCGAGCCCAAGAACCTAGGGTTGTTGACTCAATGCTTTACCGAGTGCACTATTGGTGCAACAAAAAATACATCATGATTATAATTGATTTAATTTCAATTTATTGCTGCTCCACTCCTATTAGTTAGCGCGTGATGTTATATAGCCTATAGCCTTCCTCAATTAATGGACTATTCAACACAATAATAATTTTTCATTTTTGCCTGGAATCCATTGGAGCCTTAAAACGCGAATAACTCCCAACGTAATTAAGTAAGAGAATTGAAAAAAAAAAAAAAAAAAAAAATGCGTAGAACGCAGAAAATTATGCTCTTTCCAATGATATATAATATTAATATGTGCAAGTGTTTTTTTTTTTTTTTTTTGCCCCTATTATGGATTTATGGGAAAATTGGGTTTTAAATTGGAATAAAAACACTTTTTAGCAACTTTTTTCGAGCTTTTAATTTTGAGTACATGAACCCGTTTTTCTTGCCCTAGGTGCGCGCTGTAAACAAATGAAGGCATCACCCCTGCGAAAAAAATTTGATATAAAAACATTTTTATTTCGGGAAAATCTATCTCTAGATAATCAAGTAAATCCACTCACAGGAATCCACTGTTTTTTTGTAAATTCTATTTCTGAAAATTTTATGACTAGCCCTTCAAAGGGCTAAAGTAAGATTTTTTTAATATAGTAGATGGTCTCATTTCTAACTTATGCTAACATTCTGAATTCGAAATGATTTTGAGCATCGAGTTGTTGTTGAACACTGATAAACAAATGACGTCTGTTACTAGATGCTCAACATTCAACTATGGATCACGGAACATAGCACGAAATGATATCGAGTCGATTACTGAAATGAAATACCAGACATAAAGTTCTAATTTTAGGAAACAAATTATTCAATATCAGCAGTAATTCTGATTGCTGATGTAACACGAACTGCTATCGTGTCGATTACTGGAAATGAAGTACCAGACGTAAAGTTCTTATTTTAGGAAACAAATTACCCAATAATCAGCAATAATTTTGATCGCTGATATAACACGAAATATCGAATCGATTATTGGGGAAAAGTACCAGACGTAAAGTTCTAATTTTAGGTAACAAATTAGCCAATATCAGCAGTAATTGTAATTGACAATGTAACACGAAATAATATTGAGTCGATTACTGGAAATGAAGAACCAGACATAAAGCTCTAATTTTAGGAAACACATTACTCAATATCAGCAATAATTCTCATTGTTGATGTAACACGAAATGATATTGAGTCGATTATTGGGAATGAAATACTAGACGTAAAAATCTCATTTTAGGTAACAAATTACCCAATATCAGCAGTAATTCTGATTGATGATGTAACACGAAATAATATTTAGTCGATTACTGGAAATGAAGAACCAGACGTAAAGTTCTAATTTTATTAAACAAATTACTCAATATCAGCGATAATTCTGATTGCTGATGTAACACGAAATGATATCGAGTCGATTATTGGGAATGAAGTACCAGACTTAAAGTTCTAATTTTAGGTAACAAATTACCCAATATCAGCAATAATTCTGATTGCTGCTTCCCAATCTGTGAAATTGAATTACGGTAGCCGGAGGTTGATGTTGCTATATTGTCTATAGTTGAAGTTCAGGGTTAAAGGCCAAGTGGTAAGTACATTTTCAATATGAGAAACCATGCGCAATTATCATTTCATCACACTCTTGATGGAGGTCATGGTTCCGTCGTGATAAATGGTCGTGAAAAAATTGAACTTGTAGTAAACGAGTGGAGATTCATCAGACAGAAATAATGCTTAGTCTCATAGGTGGGGAGAGTCACGAAAAAGTCGTTTCACTAAATATGTAAATTATCATTGAGTTTAAAGAATATTAGCTACTGGTTAAAAGCGTGGTGCTGATAATTGATGTGAAGGGCAAATGATGTGAGAAGGAACTCATATCTTCCTTTTTGGAACAACCGCTGATTGGCTATAGATAGCATTAATTTTTAAGTATTAATTAAAAGTTGTATATTAGCTTTAGAGTGTTGGTGTTTTTCATCAGTGATATTTTTCAAACTAAGAAGCAATTTTACAAATAGAAAAAATGATTTGACGACGAAAAAAGCGACGCGACGAGTCAGGTTTTTTTTAAAAATCTGAATGGGTTTTTCATAAAAACAACAAAATGTGTTTGTCAAGTTTTTTTTTTTTTTTTTGGATACTTGTGGATTAAATATTCCCAACAAGTATTAAAAAGTTAATTCGCGTTAGGGGAGATTGGGGATACTTAATCCCTGGGTATACATGATCTCATAACCAAAAATGAACCAAAATCATTAAATAGAGATTTGAAACCTGAGATTGATGTTAAAGTTGTACATAAAATCTGACAACACTTTGTTTTTTTCAGCCATTTTGTTTTAGCTCAAGAAATGATTGTCTGAATGTATCAAGGGAAACTTTTGTTTAGGAAAGCATTCTGAAGTTTACATTATCCAACATATACCACTTAAAACAAATACTGAAGTGTAATGTTGAAGTATAGACAATCTTTTATAATTGAGACATATTTTTAGTAAATTACCACTGATTGTTAATAATATAACAAGTATATTTGTAAAAATCGCATATTAGGGATAATTAATCCCTTCGTTTAGAGGGATCATGATCCTAGGGATCAAGTATCCATATGACAATGTAAACACAATGAAAAAAAATATATAACTGTTGTTTACTTAGTTGACATTAACTTTAATCATTCAAAACCATATTAACATAATACAATTTATCAAAGTATGAGTAATAGATTTATTTAATCATTGCAGTAACTATGCTAAACAGTGAAAATATCAGTTTGCACTTGTAACCCACATAACACCTCAAATATCTAAACATAAACAAACTCAAATCATGAGTTATGTTTTAATCAGCCAAATGAGCTTGAACAAGTTGAAGTAGATGTCAAATCTTTGTTTGAATGAAAAAAAAAATGATTTTGCTATAGTTAGATTTACATCAAAAAAGATAGTTGCCCATTATGTGGACCCATTAGCGGATAGAATGCTTAGTTGGATTTCTAGAGTTCGAAGTAAGTTTTCTAAAGCGAAAAGGTAACATGTTTAATCAATCTATTTTTCCTGAAAAATTGCGAAAGTGTAGTAAATGAGAATAAATCTGTTAAGTTGCATACATCCAGATGGATTGAGCTGAACTTTAAAAACTACAACAAAAGAATTGTTCGCATTTGACTTTTCAGGTTTTGAAAATATTTGCTAGACTTTCTATTCTTTTCTATAAATATGCTGATAATTACATTTTTCATCCCTCTTTTTTAAACTTTATTCAATTGATAAAACCCTTAATTTTACTATTGCAAGACAAAAAGCAAATAACTTGATTTTTGGTCTTTGTCGTCCTTTTATTTTATTTGTTGTAATTTGAGTTTCATTGCGTTTTTTAAAAAAACATTGTTAGTTTTATTTATGAAATATATTGTTCACAACAGTATTAGAGAATCAGTTACTGATCAAAAGCATCATAAGTTCATTTAAGTTGTGTACATATTTTTTTTCCAAATGTTCACTTTATTATAATCTAATTAAAAAAGATAGAACTAGTATTATTTTTAAATTCATTATGTAGAAGACAAAAATTCATAAATAAAGCAGATCTAAAGAAACGTTTATGTACTTTCTCAGAGGGATCAAGTATCCCTCATGAAGGGATCAAGTATCCCTCATGAAGGGATCATGTATCCCTTGATGTGGGGATACATGATCCCTTTATAAAGTTATTGAAAAAATATTTTATCAAAACTACCTGTTTAATTTCAACTAAAGAAAAATACTGGCAGATAGAGGAAAAAATTTTCTTTCTTCACGTACTTTTTTGGAAAAAAAAAAAAAAAAAAACTAATAATTTGCAGCCGAGAAAAAAATTGAAAACTAAAGTGGGGGTCAAGTACCCACAGTCTCCCCTATGTTATATTTTTTCTTAAAATACTTGTAAAACTTGTCCAAAAGTGAAAATGTTTCAATTTACCGATTTAAAAAAAATATAAATAAAAATTAAAAAAAAGTAAAACGAAAAAACGAAAAAAAAAACAATAATAGTAAAAATAGTTGATTTTTGTTATTCTAAACACCTAACGCTTTTCTTTCCGATGGAGTAAATTTATTACTACTAAGGTAATCTTAAAAAAAAAATCATTTACTGTATTCTTTAAGTATTATTTCTCACAGTTTTCGTGTTTTATATCTAACAAATAAAGATTTATTGCAGTGAAACAATACGCTGTTTAAAAAAAAATCAGAAACCTCGCTCATGCTACGGAAATATCATTTGGAAACTCTAGTTGCAAATTGCTTGAAATAGTTTCGTAAATTTTAAGCACTGATTTCTGGGGGACGCGAATAAATTCTGATTTTCTTTCTGGTAGTGTAGTGTCAGAATATTTATTAGTACCTTATTCAACGGAAGATTTTATTATTAATCGAATGTATTGTTTCGCATTTGACTAAACAAGGATGGAAAATCCCACTTTTTAACAAATTGGAGTAAAAGCTGTCCAGATGAAGACACTAGTATGAATGTTTATGAAAACAAAAATATGCGATTAAAATACGACGGATGGTTAAAACTTTCTAATATTCTATGCATTATTGCATGCATAAATTTCGTGGTATTAGAAGACATTCTATTGCTTTTAAGATTAACCGAAATATGATAGTTCCACTGATCCTTTCTTCCAGTCAAACTCAATTTCATTTCTCACTGGTTGGCAGTTTTGTGTTTCAAATCTTTTTCCACGGCTATTAAATGGAAAACGAAGAACATGTACCTACGTGTCATTTCTGATCATTCACGCCGCAGAGGATCCAAATGCGTATCTATCACAAGGGACACGCCTAAGATGGCATACAGAATTTCAAAAGATCGATGGAAGTGTTTAATATGAGAAGGAAATCAATTTTTTTTGGCCTTGTCCCTTAACTGGACACATGTAAACAGGTCCGCCGGCCTTGGAGTTGGTAAAGCTTCTTGAGTTCTGCTCGATGCAGTCTTCGAGATTCTGCAATGGGAGTGGCTCGTCAAAGGAACCTTGGAATAGATGAACGGGGAAGTATAAGGTAGTAAAGTATTCGTGTCTTTTTTTTTTTTCGAATTGCGATAACACACAGATGTGCATCCCATAATGAAGTACACTGAGTCTGTTCACAAGATAAATCAGATGGAAATTTCATAAGACTTATTTTCTTCCGGTTTTGGGTTTCAAGAGTTAAAAAAACCTCTTCAAGTCAAAAACGACAAAGGATGAAATATTGATTACGTATTGCGTGGGCATATTGCCCCACACTTCGTTAATGCCTACATAATCTTTTTCAAGGTTCTAATTCTTTTGAAAAATATTTCTGCCGCATACGGTATTGCAGTGTTTCTGTCACGATTCCCCCCCCCCCCTTCCCCATATTCCTCGTTGCAAAAATATTAAAATGTTATAACTAGGTACTTGGTATGCATAGGATTTTGGATACTGTCACAAGTTTATTAAGTGTACTAATATTAACTTGTGTTGAGATTATGACTAGAATGGTACCATACCACGCAATTATCAAACTTTGTAATAGAATTAACAGTTGTTTACCATGTAATGTTTTGTTGAATTTCTTAAATAAATATATAATACATTATCTATATATTTGTGATGTATATAATATATACGTCACAAATATGTCAGATGTAAAATACATGTAGTTTTGAATTTCATCACAGTAATCGTTACTATGTGCTGATTCTTAATTGAATTACAACGTTTCATATTAAGTAATTTAAAAATGTTTAAATAAATCTCATAGATGAACTATAACATGCACTGTAAAAAAATTCCGAAACGTTACTGGTTATTTCCGTGGTAGGTTTCGTGATTTCAGAGGTTTTCACTTATTTCCCCAAAAAATCAAGCATCTTCGCAAAAAAGTTTCCTGAATTCCTAAAAGATGCACGAATGCAGACCTTGCACTGGTGTGAAAAATATTTTTGCTACCAGTTTAAATATTGACGGAGCGTGTTTATTAAGTGTATCGGCTTTAGATTGTTTATAGCCCGTCCGGGCTTCCAATGGGAGCAAATAAGTCACTGGATAGCTACAGCTTTTGCGAGGCAGGAATTGCAGGCAAGGAATATGCTTGGTTCTTGCTTGCAATTTTCTCTTAGCTTGGCCGTGGTTGCTCTAATATTTCTAGAGCTTTCTTGGTAAATCAGGAAGGTTCCAATCAAATGAATTGAACCGATTTAATTATTCTATAAGGTTCACGACTGGCGTTAATAGGGGAGATTTTTTAATATTTCTGAAAGGTTACTGACTTTTATCGGAAAACGTTCCTGGTTTTTGTAAGCTATGTTACTGGCTGAAATTGGGCACATCAGCTGCCTATTATTTTCCAGGAATGTTTCTGAATTGTTTTTACAGTGTGGATATACCGAATTGCTATGACTGAAATGTTTGTTTACAATAAGCTTATTCAATTTTAGCATAACGAAATCACTTTTTGCAACGTGTACTCAATTGCAATAATGTACATTATTTCTGAAAAAAATTTAAATGATACACTAAACTTAAAAAAGAGAAAAAGTCATGTAATGAATGCACTATACACGTGCATGTCTCATGTAAATATAGAAGTGTCCCAATGTTTTAAGAACCATTATTCATAATAAGTGCCAATTTCGACACATCAAATGGTGTGAATGCATCTTAAGATGTAACTTTAAATTACTGATTCTTTTCGATAGACCCTACAAGATCAAAAATAGGACAATTTCTTTACATTAAAACTAAATACAGATATCAGCCTTAATTAAACACAAACAATGAAAATAATTTCATAAAGATTTTTGTCGGATGTTCTGTTACTCATGAGCTCAAGTCTTCTGCGTTGAAAACGTTCTTTTTTCTTTGTAATTCAAAATACCTGCAAGCAAGAAATTCTGCAAATTTTGCGTTTAATTGACGAAGTTTATACGAATTTACAATTGAAAAGAGACCTCCATAATATCGAAGATAAAGAAAGTATGTCTGCATTTTGTTCTTGTTCGAGTGTGTTTGGTTTAACGAACGTTTTACGCTTGATGTGGTATACCAACAAGAGTTTTGAGAACATTACCTTTTGCATAAAATGTACATTTAAACCACCGGTTGGGTAACAGATACTACTTGGAGACTACCAGTTGGATAACTGATACTTTTAAACTACTACCAGTTGGATAACATATTCCCAGAGCACTGACGGCTCGATAACATTCTGGACAAATATCGGCTGGGTAACAGGTACTTTTTACACGACTGCAGATTCTGTAACATATACTCTGAAACAGTTGCTGGTTGGGTGAATAGATTCTGCTCGATCAGTACCGATTGGATTGTACATACTCCGAAATAATAACCGTTTTGGTTACTCATAGACAACTACCGTAATGTTTGTAAAAAATTGGTCTTTTAAAAAATTTTAACTTGCAATTTTCTTTTGCAGGAGGGATACCACACCGAGGAAAAAAAAAAAAAACAAAAAACTGCAGTGTTTCTAGAAAAAGACACACGATAGAGAGGGCGGAAAAAGAACACCTGCTTCTCGTGATTTGCCATTTTCTTGTTCAGTAAACTTTCGTATTAAAAAAACATACATGTATAGCCTCTTTGCTATCAAACTAAATGCTTCACAACTAGCAAGTTCATAAAATTGTTATTTATTTTTTATATAATTTAGATGATACATTTGTAGATTAGTTCAGGTATTTAAGCTTTGTAGCAATAGGCTTTGCCTAATGCCTTGTCTAGGGGCCGCAGAAGTCTGACTGCAGATAGGGAGGTTTGAGTCTGAATCCCGACTCAGGTATGGATGTGCTTTCTCTCTCCTGTCCTTGTCCTTTCTATGTGTGAATGTGTTGTGGTGTGAATCGTTGCCTATTCTTTAAACAGCCTTCATGGCATGTGTTTGTGTATACTGTTGAAGTTGGACTTCACACCAAATTACTATACAGTCGGGAAAGGGAAGCAACGCACTCCAAATTGCCAGCCTACATAAGCTTAGCACAAGACAATAGAAAAAATAAAACAGCTGTAGTAAATTTTGTTTAATTCGATGTGCTGTTGAATTTCCTAGTTTGATGCAAATGCACTTGCTTAATTCAGAGGAATATATTTTTTCAGTTCTGAAAAGAGTAATTTCTGAAAAATAAAATCGTGCCATTACATTTACCTCTAGATTTGAAGGGAGAAGATACGAAATTCTTTTGTGTGTTTTGGAAAACCAGGTTTCACGAAAACTACTGCTTCTTCCCGGACTTATAAAGCATTCTTAGAGAATGATTCAGATCTTACAGGAGGTACAATTGACTGCTTAGTTGAATTATGCGGATTACATTGTAATGTTTGCTTGGACTTAGCTTCGCCCCGGTTACAAATTGTCAAGAAAACATAATCCTTGAAATTTGGTAAATAATAAGACACTAAAATATATACAAAATAGAAGCAGTTTTATCTTTATTTCATTCATTATTTAAAGTACAAATATGCACTACACATGGAACAATATGGTACTGACTAGACGTAGAAAGGATATATTACTATTACAAAAGAACAAAGAAGAATGAAATACAAATAAAGTAATCAAAAAGAAAGATTTTGATTTAACAACCCTTTGCCAATTTTGAATAGCCCACAACAATACTTTAAAGTACAATATTTACATAGAAAAATAGCATTAATTGTAGACAGAAAAAGATCAATTCATTTAGAGTAGGTACTTCAGAGTAGGTACAAAATACATTCATTGATTTCATAGGAAAAGTTAGCCTACAAAGGTTCAGAAAATGGGTTTTATGCCTCAGTTTATTGTTGTGAAGTGTTCCGTTCTTAATTTACTTCATTGCTTTCAAACATGCAATTTCTTAAATGTATAACACTTTCTCAAATACTTAACACAATTTATTAAACCATTTTAAACATGAAATAATCTCTCCCATAACTACAATTCAACAGGCAATAGAGATATCGTTTTGAACAAAGACATGAAAGAACTAACATTTTAAGTTTGATTATGTAAAGGCACTAGACATAACTTTATGTGTACCATACCGAAATATGACTCATCAATAGCAACAATGACTGTGGAGAAAATCATTGATTAGAAATGAAAGGACAGAACACTTTTATAAATGATGTAAAAAAATAAATGGCACATATGTTTGTACATTTACTTGATAGTTAATTGACATTCATATCTCATTTGTTAACTCATTCTGACTCACGGATTTTATTCTTAAAACTAAAGCCCAAAGCATCAACAGCTTTTGTGATGACTATGAAGATCCAGTTCAAATTGATTGATTTAACAGTAAATAAAAAATTCTGAACAATAATTTCTTGCATCTTATTTTTGATTTGCGCTGCAAAACTTTAAAAATTAACATCAACAGCTTTCCTTACGACTGGAGTCATCAGGGCGTTTTACTTGATTGCAAAGTGAATAAGCAGTTGCAATGAATTTTTTCAAGCATTTAATTTTCGAGGTGTGCTGTAGAATCAAAGATAAGCATCAACAGCTTTTGCAATGACCATAATTAACCAGTGCATTTTGATTGATTACACAGTAAATAAACATTTCCATAAAATAATTTCGGTCATTTAATTTTTGATTCACTCTGTAAAACTACAAATTAACATTAACAGCTTTCTTTACGACCGGAGTGCAACAGGGCGTTTTGATTGATACAAAGTAAATACGCAGTTTGAATAAATTTTTTCAAGCATTTAATTCTCAAGACGTGCAGTAGAATCCAAAATAAGCATCAACAGCTTTTGCAATGACCATAATGAACCAGTGCATTTTGATTGATTAAACAGTAAATAAACATTTCCAAAGAATAGTTTCGGACATTTTAATTTTTGATTCGCGCTCTATAATCACAAACTAGCCTCAACAGATCATTGCTGGAATGTACCAGCGTGTTTTGACTGATTTTAAAGAAAATATACAGTTTAAGCGAATATTTTCAGGCATTTAATTCTCGATTTGCCCTGTAAAATCAAAAAAATAAGCATCAACAGCTTTTTGCTATAACCTAAATGCACCAATGCTTTTTGGTTGATTGCCCAATAAATGAACATTTTTTGATGAATACTTCAGAAGCGTATTTTATATTGCGTTACATAATTTTAACATTTTAGTAACTTGGCATCAGTGCTTTGGAAAACGACAATTTTTTAAGACACATTTATTATAAAAGAAACATTCATTGATATAGTAGGTAGTACTATCACATAAAGTCTTTCAGCATACTAATGACAGTATAATTTGTATTCTTTGCTCTATCAAAAATAACGTGTATTTACAAGCAAACTTCTCACCTACAAAATAAACTGCATACTTCTACCATATTTCTTTATTAAAACTATGGAGCATATTATACTATGAAGAAAAAATGCTTCAATCAGTCATTTTCACAGTATAATACACTTTTGTACATTTTTATAAAAACGTTATCTTGTTTATACCGATAATAAAATTTCAAGATAATAACAAAACAAATTTCATGAGTAGCATGCTTTATTTTGTATTGAGAGTGTACAAATAGTTCTATGTTCTTATATGATTTATTTCTAATTCTTTGGTAAAACATTGAAAAAGCAAAATATTTCGTTCTTTACTTTGATATAAAGTAAATAGAATAAAAGTAATCGTGATTCGTTGTAGAAAAGCTATACCTATAGTTTAGAAAACCTAATGAATCTACTTGATTTAAAAAAATAATGTCTTACGCTTTCATTGAATGAAAATTTAAGCACATTACCTCATATGTGGAAGACAGGTGAATTATTGTACATATATTTGTAAAAAACATATCAAATATGTTTCTATAATATAATGCATTTAAACTAAAAATACTAGTAAGTACATTTGTATAAAAATAATGTGCATTTAGAGTCTACATATATATGCAAAAGGCAATATATTATTGTAATAGTGAATTCAATCGAACAAATATATGAGTATCCAAAAATGGATGCACATAACATGGTTTTGCAATTCGAAAAAGAATAAAAGAAGTCCAAAATTTCAGAACTCATTTTTGTAAATTGCTATTATGTTTTAGACCATTGTCTATTCTTTGAGAAGAGTATTTCAAACTGTAGTACAGAAATAGATAAGTACTAGTTATTTTTTTAAACATAGAGGATTCCATGTATTTTTGCGTTCAAGTTGAAACAATAAATTTTTCAATTAACCAGATAATCTTAAATATTTAAGAAATAATACTTTGTAATGATCTTTCTTCAATTATTATATTATTTTATGAAAAAAAAGTCAATAGTTATATATTGAATGCATTTTTAGTTTTAAAAAAGTAGACATGATCTCTGCGGCAAATAAATAAGAGTAATAAAGTCTTCAAGAATGGGAGAATATTCTTGTTACTTGTATTCATAACGTTAAAGCTAACTCACTTAATTTTACAATATACATATATAGAGACTTATATACATAAATCGAAGACTTTGGATGTTTTGTGCTGTTCATTCCATTTTAACAAACATCGAAACATACATTTCCATTAAATACATATGTTTACAAAACCAAAATTGTTCCCTCAATCTCAACCAAAATTCCATGTCTTACAGAAACAGGTACTTTCCTTTCAGCTGATGATTGACAATTTAATGTTGAAGAAAAAGTGCTACAGAGTTCAATAATACTTTAAAATATTGTACGTCATATAATTCGGTTCATTGCAATTGATTTTGTATTTGTGCTTCAAAAGTACGGCAAGTTGTCTTCTTCATAGGTAAATGCAATCGTCATGTGATTGCTTCAACAGTAAATGTATAAGAAAAACACATATCTGCGGTAAATCTTGAGATTTTTTCATTTTGAAGGATAGTGAAAATATCTTGTATAAAATCCAATAATTAATGTAGAGTACAGCATCACATGTAAGTTTCTTTTTTATTTAAGTACTGAAACGCAACGCCATAGTCATGATTTTGGCAATATGAACTTTACAATTATTAATCACGAAATAGGAATGACATCATTTACAATTGTCAATCACGAAATAGGAATGACATCATCTACAACTGTCAATCCCGAAATAGGAATGACATCATCTATAGTCGTCAATCACGAAATAGGAATGACATCAACCGTTTTGGTCATTAAAGTCATCAAGTTGAGCTTTACTCTGTCCATTCAGACATCTTGCAGTATCGTTACTGTATAAACGCATGCTGAAGCTTAATCAGTTTCTTTGTGAAAGAACAGGCATTCCTTCAAGGAACTTCAACGCAGAAAGTGAGGGTGGAAGAAGACCACCTGCTTCTCGATACCGCAACATCACTTGATCTAACATCCCGAGAAGCATCGGTGGGGGAGGAGGAGATGAGCCAACAGGTATTTCTGAGGGAGCAGTGATTTCTCGCTTTATGGAAGCCCCATTCAGATCCATTGCAGGTTCTGAGACAGGTGATTTGCTGGTTTCTTGTTCATTTTCGTCGCTCGGACTAGAGAATTTCTTCGTTAGGGCGATGCCGTTGCTGTTTTGGTAACATGGTTGGCAGTAACCATGTGTGAGTTTTTTAGCTGCTGCTGGGAAGGTTTTGCCACACTGGGTGCATTTTTCATTGTGTTCCCCTGAAATAAAAAAAAACAGAATTTAGCATTTCATCAAGTTTAAAAGCAGCTTTTAGGCACAAAAATTAAATTATTAAAGCTGCAAGCATGATTTTGTTTTCTTTTTAAAAAATCAAAACCTGCGGAAATATTTTTCAAAGGTTCATGCGCCAACTACCTAATTTTTCGTTTGAATTAATTTTCAAATAAAATTTAAACTAATTACCATGAAAAAAATCACTGACATACCAAAGAAAAAATACATTGACTCACGAGACATTAAATAATTCATTTGCCATATTATAAAAATCAATTTGATTTTGTGAGTACACTATTTTGCACTATGTAAAATGTATAAGTATGCTTTGCTTCATAAAATGTACCAATCTGTTCTGAAACGACTATGTATTTTTGATCAATAAATGAACTTATATCGTATTACTTTCTTCATGATCATCAATTATTTAAAACCTGCGGCATTTAATGTAATATCGGCATTTAATGTAAATATTTTGAAACATTCATTAACTATTAACGGCAATATTAGCAAAGACTATGAACAGAAATAACGCTATGAACTAATGCTCTTAATTTCTTTTCAACGAAAGAAAAGAAACAAAGAATACCTACAAGGTAAGTTTTGTAAACATCATTTATCGTAAAACATTCCCTTACTCTCACAGCAAAAAAATCTCTGTTTTAGCCAGTGGCAAAAATAGTGAAGCAAATTATAGAAGGGTATGAAACGTAAGAATCAACCGAAAAATTGCTTTACAATTCCTTTCAATGAAATTTTTAGTGGTTAATTTCTGTGAATATGCGATAAAATTGTGCGATACAACTAATGGGAGAAAAATCGCTTGAAATAATAACTGATAATTTAACATTAAGCAAATGCGAATAACATAACCTGAAACTTAATTCGATTCACTTTATTCTTATCCACACCGGTTTCATTTCTTGGCTTTATAAATTCCAAAATAATATTAGAAAAAGAAAATTAGAATTGAGAAAAGCGGTGGGAGAAAATGAATAGATGGTATGACCCCTAAAGTGATTTAAAAAGCGAGAAAAAAATCAGGTTTTTGATACAACATAGCTCAGTATTTGGATCAAGGTTGGTTATGGCCATCTGTGCCAACTTGTATCAGAACATGGATGTTTTAAGAGATTTTTTTTTCACACTTGTTTTAAGGAGCGCCTACAAGATGTCCAGTTTGAAGATTTGACATTGAATCGTCATCGAACACGCCTATCTTTAGCGGAGAAAAAATGCGATGAGAATATTAAACGAGAAAAATAGGGAAAAAATTGGGTATTCCTAACCGCTGGTGATACCTATTCTAATAGCCAATTATCTATAAGCGGAAATAATATAAGACATTAATTACATACAATACTTCATGTATGCTATTTAAAAGTCATCAATAAAATACATTCAAGGCAAATAAGAGTAGTCAGATAAATGTGATACCAGGATAGTCAGTTTTTTTTCTGGCAATATCGTTGCAATTATTATTTTTTTTTTTTTTTTTTTGAACTTAAGAAATGAATGTATGGATTTGGCGACGCAAGTCTAAATTGTGATCAACTCTTCTGAAACAATTATTGATCTGCATATCCGATTCTTTTTTCATGAACACTCATTGTAATATTTTTGATGAAAAATATTTCAGAAAAACCCCCTCCTCTTCATGAAATGAAACGTTGAAATGATTAACATAATTTAGTCAATTTTCAATAATCCTACATTTTCTGATACTTTATTGTACTTTCTATAGTCTAAAAACTTGGATTTATCTTGACATTATTACAATTATTATTATAACTATTGTTATTATTATTATTATTATTACTATTGTTATTATTATTATTATTATTATTATCATTATCATCGTCATCATTATTATTATTATTATCATCATCAACCTCATCATTATCAATATTGTAATAATAATAAATATTATTATTAATTTAATTCTGACTCTTTTTGTCATTAGTGTTACACCCTGTAGTTGATAGTATTATTTTTATGGAAGTGAAAGGAAATCCTGATATCACAGGACGTCATGATATGATAGCTTGCCGTTGATCTTGTTTTTATATTCATTTCTGTTACTTACATATTGCAACTGTTTAAAATGTTTTCAAGCATTTCGGTAAACGTTATATTAGTCACGTGATCCGACTAACACTTTGTTATCAGTCGCGTTTACTGCACTACAATTTAATATTTTTTAACTGGTAGCAATATGTGACAAATCACAGTATCACGTTTATTGCCGTTTAAAGTTAAATAGAAAGACGGAACTTCCTTTGCGTGATATAACGATTGCGCACGCAAAGTTCTTAAAGTAAAATAAACATTGCATGACAGTTGTTCAGAGGAAAATAAAGTTTTTTTGAGATCAATTTTAAAATATTTGCATTAGGAGTACAATTTTCAGCAATTAAATCTAATACACATGATAGTAATTGTTAAATTTTAAATGTTTAAGTCAAATTTAAAGAATAAATCTGACGAAACGAAATGTATCAGTTCAGTTTATTTCTAGGTTAAATAATCCTAACCCACAACCATATGCCCACCTTTCTCTTACAAAATAAAAACCGAAACAACACTGCAGGTCATTGGATGTTTACACACCGCAGAGTGTCATAATTCACTTCTGATTATCGATTTAGGCCTTTAGAATCTGACAACAAGTATTGCTCAGTCTCGATTAAATGTAACTTCAGGGAAGATCGTGTTTGCGATTTACTGCAATATCGATAGTGTTAGGTAATACACTGGCTACTTGATAATCGATGTTTTCGATATATGGTCAATATAGATCCGTGATTGAGACATAAATAAATCCAATCTGATAAAGGGGAGCACAATTAATTTCCATAATGGTCTACTTAAAAAGGAATTGCATTGTTGTGGATTGGAATATGGATGGCCCGGAGGAATAAGTGACCTTCCTTATTTTCATTCACAGATGGTAATGTCTAAGCAGCGATTGGCACTTTGATGCCAGCAAAGCATCTTTTTTTTTTTTTTTTTTTTTATAAAAACAGTGTATGATTTCCTAGACACTTTTATGTTTTTCATTAAATGTTAAGTGTTTCTTAACTGGTTGAAAGCTATTGACAGGACCGTTTAAATGTAAACTGATAGCTTTACAATGGGGTTGCTGCTACCAGTCAAAATTACTACTTTTAGTCACTGAAGTTGATAGAATGAGCAAAAAAAAAAAAAAAAAAAAAAAAAAACATAGAGCGAGGAAAATCTTTTATTTTCAAAACGATTAATTTTTAATTATTTTTTTTAAATGTCCGATTTTTCAAACAACGCATGGTTTTTATGACGTCACAAGTGATGAACTTTGGCGAGTAATCCACTGGCGCGCTGAATGCTTACGCTTGCTGTCTATCGCGTTTCCACGTTATGATAATTCAGAACCGAATTAAATATTACGCTCTACCCTCGCTATCAACCGTATCGTTGCCACTACATGTCGGAAAAGATGCGAATTAAATATTGCGCTCTGCGCTAATGGCATCCGTGAATGGCATTTCATCACTTGTGTTGTCATGTACAGAAGCGTAAAAAGTAAAATTGAATCTGCGTAACAATTAAAATATTTTTTTTAAAATATTAAACTTTGTCAAATTGTTTAAAAAATGGTCAGATCCTATGTTTTTAAGCATGCTCTTTCAGAAAACAATACTTTTAAATTTCGGAAATGATCCCATTGTTTTTCAAAATGTCTCTGCCGTAACTCTATGATGCATACACACAGGGGAGGGGGGAGGCGACAGAGCCGAAATGAGATAGCAGATAGTGGTGGAAGTAGATCAAGCACTTTCTCTGAACCCTCTGTAATCGAACCATAGCAACACACGTATTCACAAGAACCCTGGAAGGCCAGCAACAGGTGTGTTGTGGTGCTCAACCACTGCTTAAATACTTGTTGGGGCGCAGAGCATTCTGCACCTAGATTAAGCAAAAGAAAAGGTAAAGAAGTGAAGAAAAAGTGCAATTTTTCTATATTTTTCTTAAAGGACAAGAACTTGAAACTAAACAATTTTAGTTATTTGGATGGTCTCCGCCTATTTAGGAACTTGGCCCTGGTAGCACATGCCCCATGGAAATTTTCCAAGTGGTACGAATCATAGCTATTGTTTTTTTTTTTTTTCGATTTCTTCTCTAGAATACTCCTATACATAATTAATTATGTCTCAGTTGCCAGATTCAAAAAAATTTCAATAGAGGAAAAAAAAAGGGTAATAATAAGTAATTTTGTGTTTTCCAGATCAGCCTTTAACTTCTCTGACTTTTATATACAGGTAATATAAAATGACCAAATGGTTGATGTATTTTTTTGAAAATGATTCAAAAAGATAAAAAATGCATTTTTCTGCAAAAATTACTATAAAATTCTATTTATAAATTAATATTATTCTACTTCATTTTTTAAATTCCATTTTTTTTTCACACTTGAAGTATTTAAGTACATCAGCCACAAAACAAAACAATAAATAAATAAATAAATAAAATAAAAATAAATAAATAAATTAATTAATTAAATACTTGTAAAAGAGCACAAAAATGTACAAAATAGCATTTTATACACATAGAAAATAATTCCAATACAATCACTAAAGACTGATCATTATATCATGCCTTAGCAGAGAGCTATGAAAATACTGATTGCAAAAATAAAATAAAATAACATGTTTTTTTGCGCAAAGAAGAAGGCGGAAAAAATAGCTTCACTTCCCATTTTCGATGATTCAATTTTTAATGATGTATGAAAATTTTATTATAAAAAATGAAACTGCTAAAACTTTCAATAAAATTATAAAAAAAAAAAGAAAGAAAGAAAGAAAGAAAACCCCCGTAACTAGCTAGGAAAATATTACTCTTTCCTCAAAAAGTTGAAAAAAATCTGACTTATTTCTAGACATAAAAACTTTCCCTGACAGTTCCAGGTTTTCCAAGTGTCAGAAAAGTGTCCTTGACTTTTTCAGGTAGCAGCGACTCTTGCAAAGTTGTCCACCATTGTTAATTGACCACCTAAGTTTACCGTTTTTGACAGGTACAGAATAAGTCCTATATCATATATATCAACCTCTATAAGTTGACCACTTGTCTAAGTTGACCACTAAAGTACTGCACTGCAAGTGGTTAACTTACACAGGCTTCACTATATCTAGGTTTTCCACTTGAACAAACACCCTATTCACTATCCTTTTTTTTCTTTCTTGCCAGAAATGATTTGCAACTTCGAAATCTTTATTTATTAGTATTATTGTTTAATTTGCACCTTGAACACCACCTACAGATTTGAAATATCTCATTCAGAACTTTGGTTCTGAAGCTCAAAGTGTACATTGAAAAGTATTTCCTCGCAATTATCTTTAATTATAGGGTAGAGACCAGTGAAACCTTTCTTACTATTAGTATCCTAAAGGTTTTTTTACAGATCACAAAAGTACGTGCGCAGCATCTTCTACACTTTTAAAAAATGTATAAAAAATGCCCGAGGGAGCATCTGAAATGAAACAGGAGAACAACAACAAGGGAAAATAGAGAAGAAAGTAGAGCAGACTCTAAGCTATCGGCAGCTAAAAGAAAATCGGGTCAATATTTCTTTTAATCAGTAGTCGACTGTTCGGTACGAAGATGTTTACATCAGAAACTTACATTGTGTGTGGAATACGCCAACGGCATCGAAAGATATTGATCTAGAAGATTTTGTTAGATTAATGATATCTATTTATTTTTTCTCAAAATGTCACATTCCCTTAAAAAGGATGAACTTGGAGATATTTCAATAGCATGTAAGACTTCTTCGGCAAAACATTGATGGAAAATTTGTCATTTTGATAAACATTTAAGCAAAGACTTTTCTTGTTACCCAACAAGAAGAACAATTTTGATTCAACTAAGGATAAACACAATACATTTTTAATGAATTTTTTTTTATTTTCAATTACATTGTTAAAATTTAATTTTTAAATTAATGATATCTATTTTTCCCGAATATAGCATTTGCATGAAAAGGATGAACTTGCAGATTTTTCAATGACATGCAGAACTTTTTCTTCGGCAAAACATTTGATGGAAAATTTGTCATTTTGATAAACATTTAAGCAAAGACTTTTCTTGTTACCCAACAAGAAGAACAATTTTGATTCAACTAAGTATAAACACAATACATTTTTAATGATTTTTTTGATTTTCTATTACATTATTAAAAATTAATTTTTAAATTAATGATATCTATTTTTTCCGAATATAGCATTCGCATGAAAAGGATGAGGTTGTAGATTTTTCAATGACATGCAAAACTTTTTCCTCGGCAAAATATTTGATGGGATATTTGTCATTTTGATAAACATTAAAGCAAAAGTTTTTCTTTTTATTTAGGACTTTAACTAATATAGTAGTCTAACTTAAGTAGCAACTCTGAAGAAAGGCAATAAATTTAGAATGTTTGATGAAATTGTTGTGATTTTTCAATGAAATTGTTAAACAAATTCGAAATTGATAATATGCCGGCTTTCAGGGTTTAGGAAGAAACCTTAAGAAAACAATCTTTTTTCAATCATAATTAACTATAATGTTTTATGGAGAAGATTATTATAACTTATTACGCGTTAACTACTACACGTTACTACATTAACTACTGCGTGTTAAGGGAAACGATCTTGTTAAAAGTACAATTAATTTTACTTGCATTAATGTTTTTTTCAATAAATTTATAGAAACTCATTGACATACAATGTGAAGAGTCTCAACGTATCAAGATAATGGTAGTTCCTGAAAAAAGTTATATCTACTTTCTTCTTATTATTTTTGTCAATATTTTTTCTTCTTTTTTGGAAGTTCATGGCACAATTTTTTTTTTAACGTTTTCTTTTATCTCCTAAATCATATCGCATTTGATGTTCAAATCTCACTTACTTTTGTCGCTAAACCACTTTTAAATCATAGCCTAAATTAATAAACTTTTTATTCAAAAGATATTAAATAAAATAGTTTGAATTATACGGTGAACATCAAGAGGTAGTAGTAAAAAAACAGGCTATTTCGTAAGATAAAAATAAACCTTCAATCAAAAAAATTAATACAAATTGGTTGCAGTTTTGAACCAAACTAGCTAACAAACCATTCCTAAAAAATCGGAATAAATTGCTATTCCTCCATAAATTGCATCTTCGCCGAGAAAGAAATAACGATTCGTAAAACAGATAACCAGAATAATAATAAAGTAATAAAAATGCGAGAGAAATTCACCCATCTTAGCAAACAAAAGCAAACATCCCATTATACTGACAACTAAGAACATGTCTTCCAACTGCTTAGGGAAACCGGTTGTTATGTAAATACTGCCAAAGGTCGAGGTGTTATATGGATTTTTCCCGCGACTTCGTGATCTGGTAATGAAAATGATGGTACCCGGTAACAGCTGGCACGCTAATGGTAAGAGGCAGGTTTTCAGAAATTGTATTTCGATGCAAAATGATTTAAGCATATCAGTGTTGAATGCCATTTAATTTGTATCTTCTAATAATTTTGTCTTACGGATTATTTGTTTAAGTTCATGTACATAAGTTAGATATGGGATTTGAAAAATTGAGATTTTCTCTTAGCTACCAGATTTTTAAATGTAAAAGGAGGACTTCATATCAGTAATTTAAAAAGCATGTGCGGGTCAGATTTTTATATTATTTATTTAATTGGAGAAAGTACATTTTCAGAAAATTATCCCAATTGAATGATTGATAAAAATATTAAGTTTCAAGCAATTATTGGGAGCATCAAGTGAAATAATGCAATACAATATACAAAACAATGAAAATTGCCGGCTTGTGTTTCAAGGCTGCAGAAAACATTTTCTCCAACGTGTAGAGAAAAAGAAATAATGAAAAATTTCCACTTTTGTTGTAAATTGCGCCTTATTACCTTGCTTAAATAGCAATCTTTTCTAATATTCTACTCTTGTTATAAGGAAAGCGTTAGAATATAAAGTAGTTGGAAAGGCTCATTGAAAGATGAATACTATTTGAACTATTAGAACAAATAGAATGTAAAATAAAAAGTAAATACATACAATGAGTAAAATTTTCAAGTGATGCATTAAATTTCAGAGTCTATTTTGTAAATTCCATTTTGAGGAAAATATTTCTATTACTTTTCGCTGGATATACTGCAAAGGTCAAAGCGGGGAGTTTCAAAAGGGTTAAGGTTCTAAAAAAGGATGAATGAGAATGGTACCCTTATTGTTCTACAGAGCGATGTAAAGAATATTGCGATATTATTTAGAAGCCTAACGATGCCTGTAAATTTCTATATTTGATATTATTCTAGGTTAGGGATTTATGACATGCACTTTTGCAGGTTCGTTATCTATATGGATCAGGAGGGTGCAATTGCCTCCTGGTTTTAAAAAATTAATGTATTTACAAAAAGTGAATGTGTTTTATGCTGCTTTCTGATATAATTTGCATTGAATTCCCCCCACCTCCCCACCCCTTCATTGATAAGTTTGAAATGATAGGCATGAACATTTCCTAGTGTAATATTGTCATTTTACATTGCACGTATAATTGTTAAAATTATTGCTTATTTGCACATTTAAGATTGCATACTTCCATAAACGTAATTTTGCGTCTGTATTTACGATCAAGAAAATTCGCACATACATAATAGTAATGTACCACAAGTGGTTTTTTTCGAAAAAGTTTAGTTATTTTTAATACCTATAAAAGACGATGAAAGTTTCAAAGATAATCTTTGACTTAACTCTTTGTTGCTCGGAGCATTTTGTAATGCTCAAGCTCCTTAACAGTCATTAAAATATTTATATTTGAAAAAGTCTTTGTCATCTGTTCTTAATTTGATGAGATGAAAAGATAATGAGCCGTAGTTAGCAAGAAGTCGCATTATTTGCTATAATTCAATGATATATTTCACAATTTTAGAAAAATGTAGCTTTAACTAGTTGTGAAGCATTAGGGATAAATATTCAGAATTTATTTCGTAACAAAATTGATCTATCTTTTAAATAATACTCCTCTTTAACAAATTTAACAATGAAGCTGATTTTTGGTGATAGAAGGATCACCTAAATGAACTAATTGCGAGACTAAATTTTTACATTAGTATTATTCTTGCTTGTTTCTGTAGAAGCAGTGCAAAAGGAAAGGAGGTGATTCGAAGTCTCAGCCTCCCTTGACGCTCAAAAAATACTTACTGCGAAAGTTGACGCTAGTCTTCTATTGTTAAAAGATGCCTTTCATTATCTAATCAATTTTGTGCATCTGACTATCTGTGTGAAAATTAAATTAAATTCTAACAGGTTTTATTACAAATTTTAAGCATCAAAGTTGGCAGCCAGGGGACCTTCACGAATTTCCTGCTACGCCCCTGTGCAGTAGTGTAGGAAATATTTAAATATGGGTCGCAGCCTTTAAAAGTTGTTTCTGAGAACATTTGAGGTTTTTTTTAAAAATTTGCACGTTGTCTATTTATTTATTTATATTTGCTCAAATGCCAATTATAAGTCCGAAATTGAAAATAATTCAACTGAAATGATGGACACTTTCCCAAGGTTACAAGCAATCCTTTTTAAAAGAAATAGTAAACAAGATACACGCAAACCGACACACATATATACTACTTGACTTTGGTGGCGCATAGTCTAATATCCAACATCGTAAAACAGCAGTATACGGTAAATCAACCAAACTCTATAGCTAACTCTAAAAGGTAACATGCCCAAGAACTTTTGACAAGAGTCGTAAATATAATTCTCAACAGTCGGAATGGAATTGAAATGGATACAAAGAACTAACTTATCAATCGACAAGAATGATAAATGCTCCAACCTGCCCGCAATTGGTTCGCCATTCAGTGTACTAACACCTTCTCAGTGATACCTACCTAAGCAATACGGATTTAGATCAAGTTGGATGAATTAATTAGTAACAGGATTAGATTTTTGCTGGGGTATTCCAGTAACATGCTCTAAGCGCAACCGGGGCTATTTTTGTTGCAATTTTTTTTGCTCTTTTACTTTACTTATTAGATAATGGATGGGTAAGGATTGATCGACGAGCTGCCAATTGAGTTTCCGACGGTTTGTGGGTGTGGTTGAAGTCATTGATTATATTCTGGCATGCTCTTCTGATGGAGAGTTCTGTATCCTGTCACGGATTTTTGCTGCATATGCTATTGAAAGGGTTATGAATAATGCTTGATATATGTCTGATGTGTAATGAAAATGGAAATATATTTTATATTGGAAATGATGGTATGGTTGACGTTTGATATCTCATCGTTGCTTATGTCGAATTTCACGCTTATATGAAGATAAATGTCAATCAGTGGTAAAGCAGTTATGTTACTTTTGAATTTATTCTTGCCATTTGAAAAGTGATTTGCGATTTCAAAATAATTTGAGTTGAAAATAGCTTATCCTTATATATTATTTCTGTAGCCTGTTTTTGGTTTCTACGCGAGATTTTCCTCAATTCTTGATCGATTTCTTTGATTTACACCTTATTTTAAAGCTTATCGTGCAGGCTACTGACGAAAAATAGACCCACGGTCTAAAAATTGTTTTTTCGAGCAAAAAAAACCTGTTTTAAAAAACCAGAATGAAGTTTTCGGTTAAATTTATAACTTTAACTTGCACTGTTACCGACAGAGCTGAATAGCTTGATCGGCAGAGCGTTCGACTGGTAACCAGGAGAATGCGTGTTCGGGCCCGCGTCCGGACAAACTGCATCAAAAAGTTAGAAAAATATTGCGCATTACATGAACAATCAATAACAAATATGAGGGAATACATGAGATAGAAACGCTCCTAGCTGTTATGAAAACTTGATGTAACACGGAGCTAAGTTGATACTCAATTGTAAGGTTTTTTTTCTTTTTTTTTTTAAGCTTTGGCTCCGGTAAGAAAATTAAAGCATAATGTAAGCGAAAATATAAGTATCAGGTTTAAGATTTCAGACTACAATGGAATTGTTTTCTGTTCAGTAAAATATAATAAATCGTATGCTGAAATATAGATTCTTCTAATGAGTTTTTGACTCTTTGTACAAATAAAAAAATTACTACCTCAATTTAAAGGGTAATACATATATTTTTCTTCTTTTTGCAAAAAAAAAAAAAAAAAAACAAAAACAAGTAGCGTATCACATTTTTACTACATTTGAAAAGCTACGCTTAAAAAAGAACTTAGTTCAAATTATTTTGTATTTTAACCGTGCTGTTAAATGATGAACACGTGCTGCTATCTAAGCCATAACGGTTCAAACAGCCTGCGATAACAAATTGTAAAAAATTTCAAAAATAAAAACACTTCTCTGTAAGAAAAAAAATTTTAAATTAACCTGTGGGTATTTATTCCGGTAGAGCGTTCGGCTATAAACTGTCAGAACTTCGGGCCAGTTCGGACTATCCGACATAATAGCAAATTTACATTAATATTACGCATTACATGTACTCATAACATACAACAGATAACACACGTAATAAAATAAATACTGTGGGAATGCTATTTAGTGTTTCGACTCCTTTATGCAGGCTACAGTTATTATTCAGATAAGTTGACTGCTAATCGAAGGGTGTTCTTCCCTTTTTTTTAAAGGTTTGAATCTGTCCAGACCACTGAGCATAATGTAAGCATAAAAAAAAGTATTAGATATACCTCAAGGGAATCCTTTTTGTGCAGAAAAACATTTTAATTGCATGCTGAAATGTAGATTTTTTTAACAGCATTGTTCAACCTTTTGTGCAAATGAAAAAATACTACGCCAAATTGAAACTACGAGTTTCACCCACTAAACCTTTAATTATTTATTCGAATACGATATAAAACATTAAAATTATTATCAACTTCATTAGTAAGAAATCATTTTCTACTCCTCGAGCTTTCGGCTGAAAAAAAACATTTTGTTTACGTTCGAAAAATTACACTTAAAAAACTGAGTCAGTTCAACTGGTTTTGTTTTTGAATTTTAAGGGTTCGATTAAAAGAAAAACATGTGCGGGCATTTAAGCCGTAACGGTTAAAGCAGCCTGTTTTGGGAAATTGTTTAATATTTAAAAATAAAAACACTTATTTTCAATCGAATTTATTACTTCTCTATAATGTTTGTTTCAGTCGCTGCGTGAAATCTTCCTCATTCTTTAATCAAATTCCATATTTTACGAATAATCTTAAATCGTATCATGCTGGCTAATAACAAAACATAGACGCATGATCTTATTATTATTATTTTTTTTTGGGGGGGGGGGCAAAAAGTTTTTTTGCTGTTTTTTCCTACGCATTCCTTCAATGAATAGCATTCGAAAAGGAAGGCGCAATTGCTAGGTTTGTTGGAGTGTCGGGCTGTTAATTAGAATGGCGCCAGTTCGAATACGTGCCAATGAATACCTCTTTAATTTTTCTTTTTTTTCCCGTCAGATGCTCACGTGGGCAGGACTGTATTTGTCACAACCTGTTTTTTCACATGCAAAATTACTTCTTTTTCACGAGTCACTTAGTCACACTTTTAATGATATTTATGTTTGAATTGAAAATACGTACAAGAAAAGGTGAGCGATGATCAAATTATCACAACGTTGTACTTAACGAGGTTTTGTTACTGATGTCTTCAAATTAAATGCCTTCTCTTGTGCGCTTACTTTTTTCGGTTCTTCTTCACACTGTTCTTTCTTTGAAATTTTTAAAGAGCGAAATGCCTTATGAATCGATTCGAAGTACAGTGCGGAGTTCCGCACGGGTCGACTAGTTTTATTTATTCACCTGTTTGTTTACTGCAAGCAATTTATTATCGTGTATTCATTTTGACGACTAACTCATTATGATAAGTGGAAACGTTTTTGAATCAAGATCTCAAAACTTAATATTTATTAGCTACGTTTTACCCACTTTGGAGCATATTTTTAGTTTTTTTCCAAAAGAGGCAGAAAGTTATATATATACACAATTTATTGTTGTACTGCTTTTTATACGACTAAAGTTACAATTTGACCTGTGATGGAAGTAATAAAGCAAAAATAATATCACAAATTGGAGTACTCAAACGGAAAGATTAACCTACTATCTTTGTGTTCATTTTTGCTTATACACGTATTTCGTGTTTATAGTTGAAAATTTTCTGTGTTTGGAAAAAATGCTCAGTTATTGCTATCGTCCCTGATCATACAGAATTTAAGCAATTTTTTTTAGAATTTAGAATTACTGTACTTTGACCACACTTTTACACTATTCGCACATAGAGAACTTTAGAGAACTCAAATAAATCATCCATTCCTTAACGTAGTGTCGATACTTGTAATGACGTTCAAAAACAAATATGTTCTCCGTTCCAAGTCAACCGAAATTCAGACATTCAAAAGGTTAAGGACGTTTAAAGACGCTGTAAATATGTTCAAAAGGATTTTTTTCTCCATTCCAAATCTTTAAAAATTTAAACAAAGATGAACACTTTGGATTATTTTTCCCCGATTCAGGATGAGTTTTATGTAATAACGAACTGTGGTTCACTAGAAAATTATTATTTATCATTCATAATTTAGATTTTAAATGTAAGTCAAAAATTTTTAACACTTCATTTTTAAAGAAGGGAAATTAAAATAATAGTAATAATATTAAAAAATAATAATAATAAAAATAATAATAATATTTTTTGAAAATACATAAGTTTAATAAAATTGTTTTAATTTAGTTGATGTTAAGTTAGTTCACATTATTAAAATATTTCAAATATTAAAATTTAGTGTCCAATGTGACGAACTTGACTGAACGCTTGTTTAAAAGCTATTAATATTTACGTACACAAAAAGGCAAAACCGCAAAGGTTACTTCATTTCAAAATAACCGTAAAGTTATTAAAAAAGAACTCTCCTAGATACATTCAGTAAGTTACCGCCCTATAGCCAGGGCTAAAGCAGAAATACATGAAATACAGCCGGGCTGATGAGTGCTAATAAGCACGAAACTGCAGTCCTCGGCTGGAATGACTGAGCTGGTGGTGTATTTCATGTATCCTAGTACACTTTTTTTCTGTGCCATGGCTTTAGTTTCTCTTTGTATTTCAAAACTTTAAAACAGAATACGAGCATAGAAAACCTAGCACTAGCTGAAAAATAAAAACAAACTTTGTTTTTTAAGTTTTTTTTTAAAATAAGAAACTAATTCTTGGAGGGATGAATTTCTTGCTAATACACATTAGACAGATGACACAATGGGACACAAAACAGCAAAAAAAAAAAAAAAAAAAGAATGATTTCAATTAAAAGCATATCGATTATTTCAGCGTATTCTAAAATATGTTTTTAATCAAAAATGTGATTATTCTAACTATTTTATGCTTTTAGTTGAGCTACTGCAAAAAAAAAAAAAAAATGCTATAAAATCTTTACGAAGTAAACATAAAAAAATAGTAAAATCATCTAAAATAACTGACGGTATACTATTATATTATACCCTATTTATATAATAGTTTTCAAAATCTGCTTGAAAAATAAGAACAAAATATCAACTCAACTCGCTTACAAAAACTTTCTTTCCAAATAACTAACAATCGTTATTCCTGAAATGGGAAAATTATTCAGAACTTTACGAGTCATTTTTTCAGAAAATAAATGTGAAAAGTTATATTTTACTACACTATCATATTTTGAGACGTTTTCTTTTGGCTATTATTTTACATTAACTAGTTCAAACAATTTACTAAAAGAAATATTTCCAACGCTAAACCTAAGAAGAAGGAAAAAGTCCATTGTTAGTTAGTTCCTAAAAACACGGAACTTGGTAAACGGAAGAGAAATACCTCAATACGTACTCGATTCAATTTTATTGATTACTGCATAGAGTTTTAAAATATTTTTTTATTTTTAAAATCATTAAAATTCTTATCTATGAAGCCAAAAAAATGTTTACGCTTCATAAAGGCTGCAACGATTCTAAAGTTTTGGAAAAAGACTCTTCAAAATATGTATTGAACCTTTTGTGAATCTTATTTAAAAAAGCTCCTTTCATACCAAGATCCTATCTCCGGAAACAAATATTAATTGCATATGAAAAACAAGAAGTGACCCATTCAAACAGATGAAATATGCGATATCCAAAAACGACTATTCACGTATTTCAAAGGTCATTGAAGTTCTTTGATTCCTTGGCTGACATTGACCCAAATTCAGATCATTTGAAAATTTTCAAACCATTCCGCGGCGGGTGATTGCTGTCAGCAAAGATTAAATGTGTTATTTATACGTAATATATTCAAAAGATAATAATTTCGTTTTTCTTTTATTCGGGGGCGTGATGGAGTCTTTTCAACATTGTAATAAATGAGCATCGAGAGAGGATTAAATGGTAAATAATCAGTACAACCAGGATTCAAACTCGCAATCTACAGTCCAGGAAGTGCGAAAGAGAAATTAAAATTTCAGTATTTTAACTAGCCTGCCAATCACTTCGTATATGGGTAGAGCTTCTCGGTTAAAATCTCGCCAAAAGGTAATTAACGGTGGTAATTATGAATTTCGTGGTCATCGAATTTATCAGGTTTAAACCCTTCCTTCTGCATGGCATTAGCCGGAAAGCGCACTAATTCTAGCTGTTGGTGATTGAAAAATTGCTTTTGGTGAACTTTTAGGGATCAAGCATGAAGACCACTCAAATTTATTTTTATGAATAATGAGATACTGGGTTTTAGCTATGATATATTAAATGTAATTATCTGCTATTAGTATTAGTTGATTGAGATCTCATTTAAATTATATTGGGACCTTGCAGCGTAAATTTTGTTCAATGGAAGACTTTAACCATGAAGTCTAATCATGTATTTGAGAAAATTTTAATTAAACAGATTGCTCAAGCTCAAAATTCATGGTACAAGAAGCTTTTTTTAGCTTACTTTTTGAGAGAAAATTAAAGGAATTAAAAAATATTTGAGATTTTTACTTCATTAATTTTATTTACAATCAGGTATCTAAACATTTATTGAAGTTCATTGGAAGAAGATGATTTTCATCTGTAAAGAATGTTCCTTCACCACGGGGTACAGTGTTTTAAAGCTTTAATTCAATATTAATATGCAGCTCTTTTTCAGAAAAGTCCCAATTATCCGACTTTCTGATTTTCCGAAAGGGGTCTGGTCCCATTTGATTTTGATAATTAGAGTTCTACTGTGTTTGAAACTTAAAAACAAATTTGTGACATCGTGATTTTCTTCGTGGAAGCACAATGTAAATTATAAATTGTTGATAAAACGTAAAATAAGTGAGAAACAATTACCTTCGTGTGTTTTCAGATGTGCCCTTAAATTGCATGCTAAAGCAAATCGCTTGTGGCAGTGTTTGCAGGAATGAGGTTTATCACCTAAAATGAAAGAAATAAATACATAAAATACACACACGTATACGATAGATAGTTGATGCATAATTTTCAAGATCTGAGCAAATATATTTTCCGCAATAAATATTATTTTAACTGAACATGGAAATTTAATGCGCTCATGTATGAAATCCGGAATTAGTTGTTCTTTAAAGCTATTCCAGATGATTTCATACTGAAATAAATTGTAAATTAGTAAAGCTAGTAATTACAAACAATATATGTACAGCCTGGTTATCCAATTCAGACTGCAGTTTTGTTGTTGTTTGGACTCATCAGTCTGCGCAATTGAAGGCAAAGTTTGGGATTAAGCAGTAAATTACCGCCCCTTGGCAACGGCTAAGGCAAAACTATATGCAAGTAATGTACTATTTGCATGTAGTTATGCCTTAGTTCTGGTATAGGGTGGTAACATTCTGCATAAAACAAGTAATTGTTGAAATTTCTTTCCGAAATGAAATGAATTATTAGTCGACATTTCTGGATTGTTTCCTGTATTTCTGAACAGTTATACCTGAACAGTATAAAGTTATCAACAAATATTTTGTAAAACTCTGTACAGCAAGAAATGTTTATTTAACCATTGTATTAGGTTAAAAATATTTCTGTTTCATTTAAAGCAGTTTACATATCGCATTTGCTTCTTTAAGAAAGAAAACCTTTAAAATTTGGCCATTATGCTCTTTTCAAGGATCGCTCATTTCTACATCAAGAAAAAATGTAAAAAGTCAAATCATTGAACTAATTGTCCTATATTTTGTGGTTAAACAACTCTTTCACAAATAGCTTCAAGCAGAATTTTTCCCATACATCAAAATTAAACTTAAAAATAAACGCATTCCATATAGTTCACTCTATTAACACTGGTCATTGATTTCTCTCCTTTTCTTTTTTGGAACAACAAATTAAGGAAGTTTTTTTAAAAAAAGAAAAAAGAAAACATTATTAGCACTTACTCATAGTTTACGAGAATGTCATCCCCTCCCCTCCCCTCAAAAGAAAAAAAATGTAGAAGTTACGCGAAAACATCAGTTAAAACTTAAGTGAAAATTTTCCATTCCGTCCTAATTCGTTCGCCAGAACACACGCCTCTTAAAAAAAAAAAAAAAAAAAAAGCGTTGAACATCGAGATTACCCCCAGGCTACACTATCCAATATAATTTTGCTTTTTATTTTTTTGTTAATCGAAAGTTTGCAGTCTCGAAAAGCTAATATTGGACGCTAAGTATATAAAGCGCTGCTTGATTTACAGCAAAGCCTGATTTATTAATGTTTTAAAAGGATACTGATTTATTAGATAAGATAAAGCTGATATTTTTCTTAGTCTAGCAGAAGAAGAAAAGCAAGCTTAATAATTTAAGTGCAAAATGCGGTCACTTGAAGATTTGATACTTTCACTAAACTTAAATTTATGATGCGTTAATAACACTGTAGAGAAAATAAAATGTTTTTCAGTATTTATTATCATCAGTTAAAAATAATATTTTGTTTTGTAATACTTTCGTGCAATTTAAAATGATGATGCGGAGAGATATCGTTACGAAAGTTTAAGAAAATTCCACTGAATTAAAATCAGTCGATAAACACAGGGAAAAAAATTATCTTTGTTCTTCAAATGAAACTGAACACTTTTTTAAAGAAAATTTAGTGTTCGGAGCACATAAAAAAACCTTATATTTAACAAACCTCGATTGCAATATTCAGAAAACGTTGAAATATTGTATATCAGCGTTTCTCCACCTTTTTTGACCTACGGACAGGTAAAAATTTGTGTTAAGTTCACAAATAGGTGGAACCGTGAAGGGAGGCTCGCCACTCCCCCACCCCCCTCTCCAACAAAAAAAACGAAACTTTGTTGAATAAAAGTTGTTAAATCAGATTATTTTGACTGTTAGATTATTTTGTGACTTCACACAAGTAATCTTTTAAAGGGTAAGTCCGATAATGATTAAATATTACACAAAGGTGAATAAATATTTGGAAAAAAACGCAGAAAATACTGAAAAGTGCCCGAAAAATAATGGGGAAAGAATCGGAAGCGATAACAATGCAAATAAGCCAGAAAGTAAGTAAAGCCATTGGCATTAGTCAAGTATTTCTAGAAATAAAAAAGAGGTTAATGCATAATTGATAAAGTAATAAATAAGTTTTTTGGAATAAGATCATAGCCTTTACCTGGTAGTTTTTGAGAAAAAATTAAGTTTCCATTTTTTTCGATAAATTAGGTATTGTTCCGTACACTGAACTAGAAATAATTAATTTTTATAGCGTGAAATGTACTCTAGTTATATGCGATTTTTATTTATTTACTATGTACGACTTTCAGCTTTTGCTACTGTTGCATAACGAGGTGAATTGCGCATTTATTAGTTCGATTCAAAGCAAAAACAGTGAAATTGAGATTCAAATAAAACAAATTATGTCATTTCAAGACAGGGATGAGGGAGAACGACGAAACGAAAAAGAAAATAATAAAAGGAAAATATAAAGAAGTAAAGATTTTTTTTTTGGTTGGGATATCACAAGCATCCATTATGAATTATCGTATTCTGCTCTGGATTCTTACATGTATGTATATCGCTATAAACGTCGTGACAAGTCAATCAGTCATTCGACCTATGATACGGTGCAACATGTTTGGTGGAATTCTTTCACAGATTTCTGTCGGCTTGTAAAGGACAGAGTGCAGATATCGTAATTCTCTTCTTTGTAAGAGTAATTTTAAGTGCATTTTGAAGCGATTCGAAACTTCTTCGCAACTATCTCTAAAAGTATAGTATATGTAAAACAAATGTAAATTCAGGGTTTTTTTTTGAAATTTTCATTTTAACTTGAAACTAATCCTGAAGTTATTTGTTATTCTATTTTGTTTTATAAACATAAATATAACTGCCTCAAAGTCATTAGTTGTTAAGGTAAATCGCTTCTAAAAGAAAGTAAACAAGAGGGGTTCTTTTTTCATTAGCTAAAAAAATTGAAAGTTAAGGTTCGACTCGAACTCGAAAGCTTTGATTTTGAAACTATTTCCTAGAAAATAGCATCAATATTATTATTATTATTAATATTATTATTGTTATTATTATTATTACCATCATAATAATAATTATTAGTATTATTGTTATTATTATTATTACCATCACAATAATAATAATAATTATTATTATTATTATTATTATTATTATTATTATTTTTATTACTGTTGTTACTATTATCATAAAAATTATGATTATCATCGCTATTATTATTGCCTTATTATTATTATTATTATTATTATTATTATTATTATTAATTATCACCATTATCATTATAACTATTATCACTATTATCACAATTATTATTGTTATTGCGAATATTATCATCATTACTATTATTATTATTACACAATTATTATTATTATTATTTCCGTATTTTCGTTAGATATTTGCTTGCTAAACTCTGTATTATAACGCAAACGTACAACACATGTGTATCTATTGTGTTTATATATTTATCCTTGGCTTTCTTTTATATTCCTCTCATCTCGAACTTCCAAAAAGTTATTAAAGTTTTAACGATCACTCAAAATATCTGTATAAATGCAAGTCACTCGTAAAAAAAACTTGTCACGACATCATGGTCCAAGGTATTTTTTTAGTCTTTTTTATGGAAGATCATGAAACAAATTTTTCAAGATCGTAGGTCAGCAATCGTAACCTCTCGCAGGTATAAATGACTCCAGTAACCTAAATCTCAATCATCAATGCAAGGACGGATCCAGGATAACAAGTACTTATGTTATCTATAATCATCAACATACCACTTTACACAAATCCTTCACGGAATTCCATGTTAAACGCAAAAAAAGACCCTCTAAACGAAGAAGAAATTCCCAGTTTATCACCGGCGCTTTGTATTGCTTTCTGGAATGCGAAAGACCCACAGTAAACTTGTCCAATGACTTACTGCACAAAGGATCGACGTTGGTCTTTATTGGTAGATGGCCGAAGTTGTTGCGTTTGCAAGGTGGGGTAAATCACACTTGACAACAGCACGCATGCATCTTTAGCGAAAGAAAAGACATTCCCTATGTCTGGGCTCTCTAACAGGTCATGGTGAAATGTTTTATCACTGTTTCTCCCTCCACTTTTTATCAGATTTTTCGTCTACTTACAAGAAACAGTTCCGCATTTTTGGTGTGGTTTACCTAGGTTGTTTACTAAAATCTTGTTTTGAGGAGTATTAGACTTCATACTGCAAAAACGAGGAACGCTAACTACTAGTCACAGGATTTTCTTTCTTTCTTTTTTTTTTTTTCAGCAATGGAGACACTGATTACTTTTGTCAAATTATAGCGTAATTCTTAGAATGCATCTATTTATATTTCCTAAACTTCAATTGTGTTTAAACCAAGTTAAATGACATTGAGTTCTGCATGCAGAAAGACAATGAGTTTTCAGTTATAAAGGCCTTATTAGGTTTTTCGTCGACTTGCAATAAACAGTTCCGCATTTTTGGTGTGATTTACCTAGGTTGTTTAATAAAATCTTGTTTTGAGGAGCATTATACTTCCAACTGAAAAAACGAGAAACAGTAACTACCAGTCACAATATTTTCTTATTTTTTTTTCGCAATGCAGATACTGATTATTTAAGTCAAAATATATTAATATTCTCTCAGAAATAATTTACTCTTTTTTTTCACATAACTTAAATTATGTTCACCACAACTGAAATTATACTGAGTTGTGCGCGTATAGAACTATGCATTTTCAGTCACAAAGATCTTATAAAATGTATAAAAAATAAAAATTTTACCAACAGATTAACATTTCAGTCTTTGTAGTTTTAGTGCATATAAGTATTTAACTAAATGTAGTACACAGCAGTGTCAATAAAGCTCACAATTAGCAAAATAGCAAAAAAAAAAAAAAAAAAAAGCTCAAATGTTTTGAGGATACAAGGAACTCCTCTTTTTATTTAGTAGATTCTTAAAAAAATACGTAAGGTTGCAAATATTCATACTAAGAACATTTGAAATCTTACCATGTTTAATGACAAAACTAAAATTCAGTCTAGATTGTTCTCTAGCAAGGAGCAAAGAGCACGTAAGCAGAAAATATAAATAATAATTCATATATTCCAAAGGTTTAAATTCATAGTAAGAAACTAATAACATTTAAATTTTATATTGTATTTGCTAGAGAAATTCTTTTAATTCGGTTATTAATGTAGTGAGCCGTTTGGAAATTTAATGGAACCTAGGAGCTTTTAAAAGCAAACAAGGGAAATCTATATTTATAGTACATTCGAGCAGCAGGAGCAAACAAGAGATCAGTATCAAGTCCTCCGTAAAGGAAATTAATGAAGCTTAATTGTTTTTTATTTAAAAAATTTTTTAAGTTCATTTTTTCAAAAGAGAGATAGAACGACCGACAGAAATAACTTATAAGAAAAGACATTATTATTATTGATTGCGGAAAATTTATGCACTTCACCGTCATGAAAAAGAAAGGATTACACAACACAAAAAGGCATTTAAAAGTCCTTTAAAACGTGCATATCCGTCAAAACTCGAAAATCAAAATCTAATCTAATCCAATATTTTCTGCAATATACTTAATTTAGAATGAATCATTGCTTATAATGTGACTCTTACAGAAATTCCAATTCAAGAAGTATCAATTAAGTTATTTATAACTGAATGTCGACATTATTATCTCGGAGGTGCAAAGAGAAAATTTGGCACTAAAATAAGTAAAAAAGGTTTGCATAAACCTCGTTTTCAAGGGCTGTGATTACGTTTCTATGGAGAAATAAACAAACTTTTATCACACAAAAATGGTGCTGTAAGGAAACATGGCACTTGAAAAGTGCAGTACATAGTTTCAGTTTTGAATAAGATGAGTGGCCAGAGAAACATATTGACGAAAAAAATTTTTTTCAACAGTCATATATCTTACTTAAAGCAATGCATATAATGATTGTATGATTGTGATCTTTAAAACGCAGTATTCTAATCCATTTTTTTCCCATTAATTGATAATTTTAACCAAGAACTTACAATATTCTCATTAGAATTAGATCCTTTACGGACCACTTTTTAACAATTAACACTGCGATTTCACGAGCAATATTTTACGATTCACTTAGTTGGTTTTATTTACAGATACCCATCATCTCCTGCCCATATACCAAACTATCTGGAGATGTAGTAAAACTAAATGGACCATTGTTAAAAGATTCTTTCCGTTGATCCCATTCACCATCCCTCCCAGATTTTTCCTCCAGAAGGCGAGGTTGGCAAGGGAAAAAAACACTCCATATAAACGAACTTCGAAATAATGAAGCGAAAAATAAAAACACGACCGAAAATAGACTCCTGGTGGAACTAAGCAAGGTACTCCATTGGGGGGCCGCCTTCATTAACCGAGGCGGTAGCCTGCTCTTAATCAACCGGGAGCGGCAACTGCTGTCACGAACGTTCGTGATAAATCACATATCACGTAGGGTGAATTGGAAGCTGACTTCTCTTCCACCCCAAACCTTTTCTCGCTTGGCTACTATCTTCTCATTACGCACGATGCGTCGTGCTGGGAACCGTATGAGACTTGAGACTGAGATTTGTTTTCTTGGGGTTTTTTTAATTTTTTTTTTTTTTTTCTGGTTTCCTCTACCTGAAATCTTACGATACCTACCCGTTCCAGATCAATTGCAGATCGCTGATTCGTTTATTTATTTATTTCAGTACGAGCTGAAATCACGAAGATGAGATTGCCAAGTTTGGCGGTGATTGCTCGTTTTGTTCTCTTGCGTTGGCGAACTCTGATTACGTTTCCAGAATGAATTTTCTCATATTCACAGTGGACAACGACACGGTCCCAGCGCCCTGGATGCTCTACGTCAAAAGTCCTAATAACCAATATCAGCAAACTATTAGCAAATTTTTATGAAATTCATTCATTTATTTATTTTTTTTACTAACCAAAGCTAAAAAGAGTTGCTATGCGTTGATCCTAATACTACTTGCTTTCAAATTACAGGCAATATGTGAAGTCTAAAATATTGAATAAAATAACTAGAAACCGAGATGTTTGTGTCAGTTAAAAGAAGTCCTGATTAGAAGGTTTAGGCCCTGTGCAGGCCCAGATTTATAAATTTTGCTCCCCCCCCCCTGCAACAAAATCTGTAATGCCCCTCCACAGTGGCCAGTAATGTAAATTTGCTCTGTTATAAGTCTTATTGCTAGTTTTTTCAATCAATTTCTTGGACCGTGGGGCACCTTAAGGACGTTGGTCCCTCTGCACTGCCGGGCCTATCGGTACGCAGGCAGCTACGGGCCGACCCTGTGCTAAAGTAAAAACATTCATTTTTTATTTCAAACTGAAAACTGATAGGTGATATTTCATTAAATGCTTAATATTTTTAAAGGAAAATAGTAATTGGTACTAATTAATGAACTAAATTTGAGATTTGACACCTTTTTTTTATTATCACGTTTTAGTGCTGCTCGCTGTAATGAAATTTACAACTTCTATTACCTTTTGTCTTTTAAAAAGTTTTTTTTTTTTTTTTTAAACAAAAAAACTGTTTTTTTCTTAATCAAGCAGAAAGTTTGCTTAACATATGTTCAATTATAAAAGCTATGAGTTGTGCTGTTAGAATTTCAAAAAAGAAGGCAGATACTTATAAGCTAACTTTTTTTGTGATTTTAAACGTTAAACGTGGGGAACTTTGAGTCATCCATTAGATATTTAAAATGATTAGTTTTCAAACGTATCAAATTTTTACCTCAGAGATTTTTTTCTTTTAATGTGTTGAAATTTGTACATTTATGCACTTATTTATAACAGTTTGTTATCAATTTATACAAGAATAAAACACTTTGTTGGATTTTCCACTGAAATTAAAACAAGTAGGAGGACAACATTAATTCTTAAAACAAATGTTCTAAATAATTGAAATAAATAAATTGTAATTATAATTATAGAATAAGAATAAATTTGTCAACTCAGTATTTACTTCTTAGCAATATTTTCTCTTATTATCTTTTTAATTACCTAATACTAACTTATACTTTTACTGCTACAAAAAGAAGGCTAAATAACGAGACTAATCTATTTTAACAACTCTAACACTTTTGTTTCTACATAATACCACAGAGATCAAGATCTCACTGGCACAATAATGCAGCTATCAAAGTTCGTTGTAACAATTGGCGAACTTTTTGGCATCCGAGACTACTTCGATTTTCATTTTTAGAGTTTGTTTTTTCTTCGCTTTATATAAACGATGGGGTGAAGGTTTGGTAATGATTTTGCTGATATTAATCGCCAAGGTTGAGTTTCGGATTAGATGCCGTGATTTAGATTTCTCTTTATGTTTTGCCGATATGATTTCTGAGGCTGGTTCGCCTCACGATCTACTATGGCTTAAAACAACTTTTCTCACGTGATTTTTTTTTTTTGACCAATTAGCATGTCTCGAAATTGAGGTACATTTTACCTACAGAGGAAAACAAAAAGCAGTATTGGGTAGTAGAGAAAACTTTAATTCGATGTTTTTCCTTGAAATTACATCTCGATCTATAAATTTATATGCGTAAGAAAAATTTGCGAATTCCCCCAAAACCGATAGTATATCCCCCCATTCAAAAACTACAAAGCACACCAACCGAGAATTAAGAGCCGTCTGAAGTTATCCTCCTCCAAAATATTTCTTCGGCACCAATTTCACTATAACTCCCCCCCCCCCCGTTGTGAGGGGATCAATGCCTAAGGGGGCATCCCCCCCCCCAAGAACGAAAAACCGTCTAAAGTTATCCTCCTCTAAAAAATGTCACTGCGACACCCCCAACGCCTAAGTGGGCATACCCCCTGCCTAATTAAAGAGAAATGTCAACCAATAAATTTCATGTAAAGAATTTTAAATTCTTTAAATAAAACGATATCATAACTCATAAGGTACACTTGTGTCTACTTCTAATAATACGATGTTTTAAACCCCTTTCAGTATCAATTCTTCAAAAGTTTCGACATTACCTAAGAGTCTTCGCTTTTTACTTGATTTCTAAAGTTCATAAATTTATGCCATATTTTATCAAAACTACATGAATGCAACATTGTTTTTCAGTCATTCTGCACTAAATTTCAACGAAATTACATGCTCAGTGTACACGTGCATAAGTATGAAATTACGGTTTTTAAAAATCTCATCTAATATGAATTTCCTTCGAACGTGCATCATGCAATATGAGACTTCAGCCGAATCTTCATATTTTACTGCTATCATTTTTACCTATCAACACATTATACTTCCTTACCCAAACTATACTACATTGTTTCCAGAAAGATCGTTTTTTACCTCGTAAATATAAAGCAAGAAAAACGAGAGCATCTATTTCCATAAAGATCCCATTATTTCTGTCGGTCGCATTCAAATTACTCGAATATCGCTGTCGTGACATACGAAACGTCACCAAGATGAGGTAACCGTCTTGTTGCGAAATGTCATTCACAAAACTTATCACCTTGAGAAAGGGGAGGAAGATATATCTTCCGCCCTCGCCATTGTTCTGCATTCATTCATGGAGGTATGACACCCAGGAAGGGTGGGTGTCTCGACTGCATGACACTGGTGTGATAGATGAGAATTTGCGACGCACTGTGATGTAATATGCAGCAAAAATATGGAAAAGACTCTGGCAATTGTTTTCTCCTAATTTCTGGAATGCAGCTTCATAGTTTTTTTCCTTCCTTTTTATGCTAATGACTTGTCCATGAACCTTTTTACGTACGAGACGAAAATTAAATTGCGTTAATGTGTAAGTTGAAAAAGAAAGAAATGTTATAAGTTTTAGGTTAAAAAGGAGAGAGAATGGTTATGTTGTGTGCACTTTCTTTTGCAGGAAACCTCATATAGAGACATAATATACGCATGTATGTGTGATAAAAACAAATGTATGAATTTTAAAAAAAATGAATGGAGAAAACAAACAAACAGAAAGGTTAGATACTTTTGACAGAAAAAAATACGTTCTATGCAAAATATGTTATTTGAAATACAAAATTTGCTTCAAAAGCTGTATGAATGTAAACATTTTAGTTTTTGTTGCAAAAAATAATTTTTACTGCATAAAAAAAAAAACAATTTAAAATATTATGCATTTTACAGCACTTCGGACAAAAATACATTACTAGGCAAGATGTGCACAAAAAATTATCTTTTCTAAATATTGAAATTACTTAATTTGCTGTGAAACTTTGAAGAATCTCTAATTAACTGCAAAGAAATATCCAATGTTTCGGTTAGCACTAAATTTATCAAAAACTTTTTTTTTTCATATTCATTTTTTTTTTTTTTTGTTAGAAGTCTTGTTTTAAGAAAAACTTTGCAAAACCTCCCAAATTGTTCCTATTCTTTTACAGATAATTAAAAGGAATGTACGAGCTTTTAGCTAAAGTTCTGTGCATTGTTTAAAAATAATGGATAATTGAATATTAATCTTTTTTTTACTAATCTATAATATAATCATCCCATATGAGATGAGGTTCAGGGTATTTTCCTTTAAATTACTGATTTCTATTCGACATGTGACCTTGCCGGCAAAGTTAAAATTAACTTGATAGAGATATCAGACATCGATGTAGGCACTAAACTTATTGAAAGTTCACTTTTCCCAAGCATATCTGTTACAATCAAAGAATAAAAAACGTCCTTAAAAAAGAACGGCGTGGAAAACCGCGTATGCCTCTTAATAATGAGTTTTTTTAGTGAAGGCTAACCGGACCCCACCCGATTATAAACGATATTTACTGCTGACCACGCGCTACGCATAATAAAACAACAAAACAGGCAAAATGCTCTGTGATGTGCAACATTGTACAAGCCCAAAAAGGCAGCTATTAATCAAGAAAACAAAGAGATCGACCAGCACTGAGTTGATGGAACAAGAGGTTTGTATGTATACAACAAACTTCTTGGCGTGTTAATTTCATTTTATATTCAGTGTATTAATCTAGTCGTAACCTGCCAAAAGGGGTGAAATAATTCATATGATTACAAAGATAATGAACAGGGTATAAATGTATGTAGCACTTAGCAGACTTCAGAGGCGGTTTTTAATTAATATTTTGGACTCTTCGTGTTAGATCGTGAGAACTTTTACGTGCCTAATAAGCGAAGAGTGCTTTTTATTGTTAAAATTAAATTAAAATCCATAAATAAAAAAACATTAGCAACATTTCTGCGATAAACAACTGTTGAAGATATTAATCACTGAAATTAAGGATATTTTATTAACATTTTGAGAGGAATATAAATGCAAAACAATCAATTTTATAACAAGCTTAAGAATAAATACTTTAATGTTTCAATGTTAATTTCAGTTGAATTTTTAAAAAATGTATGCTGTAAATGCTACTACAGAAAAAAGTGTTGAATGGATTCAATTTATTTGTTAAGAAATTTGAGTACTAATACACGAGCTCGTGAAAAAAGAAAAAAAAATCCTTTTCATAAGTATTTTCGTATACTTAATTATATAAGTTAAAAAAAGATAATAATAAAAAAACTTCAAAAAGATTAAGCCACAGTTGTCAATTTTTATTGATTTACTTGTGACACCCGCACGGCTTTGCCCGTAGTAGAAAATTAAAAGGTATTTTGGTTCGCCTGTATATTTAAATAATGTATGATGAATTTCTCGCCAATTGGCTTGCCCATGTTACGGTTCCACGTTATGATAACTTGGTAATTTACTCGTCCATCTTATAATAATTTTGCTTGGGAAAATTTTCTTAAAATTGGAATAGAAAAAGAACAGAATCGAATTTTCAAAAAATCGCTTCGAGGTGAACACCCCCCTGCTACAAACTAATTCTGTCTCAAAATTCATGAAAATCGGTCAAACGGCGAGATCCTGACAGACAGAGATCCGGACAGAGAGAGATCCATACAGAGAGACTTTCAGCTTTATTATTAATAAAGATTAAAATATTTAAATTGTTCAAATACTATTACTTAAGGCTTTGTATCTAGTGTAGTCCACTTTATACACTGCTACAAAAAAACAAATATTTATTTCCTAACAAAAAACTTATTTTAATTTACATACGTAAACGTTCTTTAGAATAGGGAGATTTTTTTTTTTTTTTTTGCAATATTTATGCGTACTAGTAATCTCGAGAAAATGTAATTTGTTCGCCGAAGTCTTTCACGAAAGCTATTATGTAAACTTTATAGCTAAGAATTCATGTTACGTTGAGTACTAAATTATGTACACTGTAAAAAAATTCCGAAACGTTACTGGTTATTTCCATGGAACATTTCGTGATTTCAGAGGTTTTCACCTATTTCCTTAAAAAATCAAGTATCTTCGCAAAAAAGTTTCCTGAATTCCTGAAAGATGCACGAATGCAGACCTTGCACTGGTGTGGAAAATAAATGTTGCAACCAGTTTAAATATTGACTGAGCGTGTTTATTAAGTGTATCGGCTTTAGATTGGTCAATGTCCGCCCAGAATGACAAAGCTTCCAACGGGAGCAAATACGTCACTGGGTAGCTACAGTCTTGCGAAGCAGGAATTGCAGGCAATTAATATGCTTGGTTCTTGCTTACAATTTTCGCGTAGCTTTAGCGCTGGTTGCTCTAATACTTCTGGAGCTTTTACTCAAATAAATTAAACCTTTTTAATTTTTCTAGAAAGTTTACGACTGGCTTTAACACTGGAAATTTCCAAATATTTCAGAAAGGTTACTGACTTTTATCGGAAAACGGTCCTGGTTTTTGTAAGATATGTTACTGGTTGAAATTGGGCACATCAGCTGCCTGTTATTTTCCAGGAACGTTTCTGAATCGTTTTTACAGTGTAACGTGTTAGAGCAAAAAAGTAATTAACGCCTTAGAAAAATGTTTCGCATTTTAATTTGAAAATAGTAATGAGTTTTTTTCGTAAGTTTTCCAGATTAGCGTAAATTATTTTACAATGCTCAAGTATGCTTGGTACTCCTTGTAATAAAAATCAAGCTGATTTGTCTTCTAGAGCCTGGTACAAAAATCATTGTGTAAACTTTATTACCAGAAATTCACACACCACGGAGTACTTTGTTATGAGGGGTATTGTGTTTGATTATTTAGAAAACTATTTCCTACTCGAATTCACAAGAAATAATGATTCTTCCTTTTGATTTCTCTGGATTTTTTTTTTTTTTTTTTTTTTGTGCAGAGTAAATTACGTTACAGTACTTAAGCGTTTTCTTCTCTCGATGAGATAGTGTAGAGAACATTTAGAGATATTAAAGTGTTGAAGACTTGTAGAAAAAGTATTTTGTAAACTTTATAATTAGAAAATCGTCTTATACTGAGTACTGGGGTATGAAGTGGGTGGAAAAGGAAATTGCCTTTAAATTTATTTTGTCTTTTAGTTAATGCATAAAATAAGGTTCTGTATAAGTTTCCAAAAAAATAAGGAAATTACAAAAGACCTTCTGGGGAAGAGTCCAGAGCTTGGCATTGTGTTTCACGTATCAGTATGTTGTAACAAATCCTTGTTGCAACTCCAAAATCCTGTTAGTGCATCGAATCCTATTTTATCCTATTTTCTAACTTTTTATTGATAATTCTGTAGTAAAAAAAATTAAGTTCGCTCTACGTTTACGAGGAAAACCACGACATAAAACCCGGGCAGTGAAGTCGGGGGGGAAATCACCGAAACCGGGAATTTCAAAGTTTTCGACTCCGACTCCGAAAGACAGGCAAAGTGGCGGAGTTTGTGGGAACTTTAAGCTCCGACTCCCGACTCCAACTCCTTTACTCCAAAATTAGTCCAACTCCGACTCTTTGACTTATACTCCACAGCCCTGCTCAAAACTCGCTACATTCTAGTGCTAACACTCCCGCGAGCAAGTAAAGGGGCACGTCCAGTGAGCAACTTAAAATTTTTCATTTTCATTTTTTTTTTGCATTTTTTTCATATATTGTACGTTAGTTTTATTGTACAAGCTCATTTATTTGGTTTCGATTGAAAATAAAGCGCGAAAAAAAAATAATTCCAACATTTCCCTATTGTTAGTATTGAATTCGAAACGCGTTTCATCTAATATCGCGAAAACTTATTTCTGAAGATACTGCCATTTAGCTGCCCACGGCAGAATACATCACTGGTTATGGCATAGAACTGGATTAAAAATCAACTGAACCTTTCATTAAACACTACACTAAAATTATATTGGGAACAAAATTTCAAATAAAAACGAGATGATGTGCACATCACATGACTTTCTTTTACTCCAATTTAATGTCATTTTCTCATTATTGGCAGTTTTATTGTGATTCAATAGATTACTCTCTAAATATCATCAACAGTGGCCAAATTGAAACAGATTAAATAAATAAATAAATAAGAATTTTAAAAAATCGCCAATTTTGTCGCCAAGTTGCGACAAAACTTGGCGACCAAAAGACTGGCAATCTATCGCCAAGTGTCCGCCAAATTATAACACCATTGGAGTTTACATCGAAATTAACAATGATTTCCCTCCATAAAGGGGCCAAAACCCCCTTTGGAGCATCCGAATGCAACCAAAAAAGAAGGTGCACAACTAGAGCCACTAGGACTCTACGTACCAAATTTCAACTTTCTATGACATTCCGTTCTTGAATTATGCGACATACATACGCACATACGCACGTGCGAAAATACGCACGTACGCACATACATACTTACATACAGACGTCACGAGAAAACTCGTTGTTTTTTTTCTCGGGAATCGTCAAAATGGTTATTTTGCGTGTTTATACGTTCTTAGGCACTTATCCACGTGTGGTCGAGTCTAAAAAAAAAAATAAATCATTCGGGGGTGAGCAAAATGGAAATTAAGGTCAATTTTTGAGTGAAATTTTTTTCGCAACTACAATACTTCCCTTTTTATAAAATGAAGTAAAAAAACTTTAGGGTAAACGCTTTTACTTCCATCTCATTAATTTCTACAAATGCACAAAATGGGTTTGGAGTCGCAACGACAAAATGAAATCCACTTAGCTACCAGGCACTCGCTCCGAGCGACTATTAGGCAAAAGGCCGTAAAAAGGTCATGGTTCACATCATCGAAACCTCCGACTAACGGATGGGCCGCACAGGTACGGCCCAAAGTGCGGGGGCATACCCAGCTCAAACGCCTTGCCTGCATTCTTCAGGGCGGAGGGGGCGTGAATTTCCCCTCTTGTTTGGAGCGATGGGTGCATTTTTGGGCGGTTTGAGGAGAACGCCCAGAAGGCATTAGGTAACAATCTAGCCCGTTGTTGATTATTGTTATTTATTTTTTTTTCTTTATGCGAGCTTTTTTTGCCTTTTGTTCTCTCCCCGCGTTAGATGGGTCGTTTGCTACCAGTGATGTCACGAGTTTCATTTTGTCTTTTATAACCTTGTTAATCTCAAGTCGCTTATTTATTTACTTATTTATTTATTATTTAATGAAGGATCGATTTCGTATTTGGAATAAGGAAATGTGAGCATTTGGAAAATATAATGTTGATTCTAAAGAGTATTCTTTTTTTTTTTTTGTTTTTAAAGAAACTTTCAAGGGGTATAATTTTTTACATTGCTATATCAACAACGAATTAGATTTTTTCCCAAAAATCGTGGAGGAATAGTGTATAAATACTATCCATAGCTCTACGAGTCGGCAAAGTTGAAATTAAAAAAAAAAAAAAAAAAAACCCGAAAACTCTTTATAAGTTTAGCGTTATTAAAAAAATGATACTTTGAAAGTAAATTAAAATCCGTCAATAAAAATACGACATAGAAGATACAGTAAAAGTGGAGATATAGAGTAAGTGTATTTACTGAAGATTTCGTCGTAGTAGAGTCGATTCGCTTCTTGTACAAGTTCATCTCTTCACTTACGGTGAATTTTCCACACTAAATAATTCATTTTCTTTTACTATAAAGTTCATTTTCTACCTTCACTTGTAATGCTGAAGCGAGTGATTTATATATATTCATCATACTGATTAAGGAACATAGCCAAGTCGGAACATATACTATGAAAGAGTCCAAATTTTAAATTTATGTTGAATATATACATAACAACTTCATAAATATATTCCTGTGGCGTATCCAGAAAAAAAAAAATGGATTTTTAAATAATTGGTGTTAACCCGTTTCCTAGGTCACAGAAGACATTTTTCTGAGTTTCAAAGGGCTCTAAATTACATCCTCAGTACCAACCCTCAAGATACATCACTGCAATATTCCATTAGTTGTTGATGAAAAAAGTCGCCCATTTTAGGCCTACTCTATTGTAAATAGCCCTCTGACAGTTAATTAGATTGTACTGTAAATGACCCTATAAAAACTCTCAAATAAATTATTCAAGAATGTTCATCGTTAATTAAATTAACTGATTGTTTCATATTACTTTCTATCAATTTATTGCCATGTATTTGGAACTAATTTAAGTGTTGTAGGACAAATGTCTTAAACGAGCTCAAAGGTCTAAATAAAGCGTTTAACGACGAACCACTTTCATTTTAATAAATTTGAGGTTAATATTATAATTAAACGTTTCTTTATAGTACACTAAACATGTTGCCGAGTTCTTCATCAATTATATTTTGATTTTGCTATCGGATATATCGATGTCCCTGCATCATTTATTACTTCTTTTAATTTAAATGCTATTAATGATTCTGACAGCGTGTGGATTGTCGAGTTAAACTCAAGTATGAAGAAAGCAACAGCAAGGTAACAATAGAGAAAAAATCGGTCAAGAACTATTACTTAGTTTACGAGTGAAAAAAAAATTTAAATTTTGCATCTTGTCTCACAAGACTCCAGTTTGGTCGGTTTACTGTGGCGCCTTAAATGCATATAAATTAAACATAAGGAAAAAATGTCTTCGTTAAATGGGTGTGGTTTTAAACCTGAAATCAGTCTTAGAAAGTTTTAAATGCTACTTATAAGATGAATAGTAGGTTAAGTCAATAACAGATTGCTATCTAGAATACATTTTGTTCTAGAATGATCTATTAATATGCTGATGTACATTTTTTTCAACCGATTAAATTTTCCGAACCAATCAAATTATTCGATTAATAAATTGTGGAAATGTGGAAGATATCCACTTCACGTCAGCCTTTCGTAAGCTAATGTCAAGAATTTGAAAAATGTCTATGAACGGCAACTGTGCATTGAAATCAAAATTAACTTAGATTTTTTTTTTTTTTTTTTGACTTTCTTCAAAAAATGACCGAACAAGGAATAAGCTTTTTTTTCTCGAAATGATAGTAAAGGGTACTAAAAAAAAGACTTCTAAGAACCACGTGACTAATAAATAATTGGCATTTGAAATTCTCGAGCTAAATGGTAAAGATCATAAAGTACCACTATAAACATTTTTAAGATCATTCCCAATTGAATACTTGCAAGAACAATTTTAGATATATTTTGTTGAGTGTTTATGATGTAGCACACCTAGTACAACACTGTCACATCTGCAAAAACTACTTTTCGAGAAAAAATCAATTTAAATTTAATGCGCTTTAGCTTAAATTCTTATAGTAACACACTGACACATATCCAAAATAACGTTTTTTTTTTCTTTTTTTTCATTTGTGTCTGTTTTGCATTTTAATAGAACTAATAAAAATGCACCAAAATATATATATATAACTCGAAATCGACAATTTTTGACTTGTGGCGGCGTTGTATTAGGTGTACGATATATGGAAAGAAAGATTTTTAAAATGTTTAAAATAACATTTCTCCACTGTAGTGAAACTTTTTGTTTGTAAATTATTACCCTTTATTTTCCAGGAGAACAAATTTTGCAACTATGAACCTCATTCAGTAAGTTATCGCCCTACAGTCAGGCCTAAGGCAAAAATACATGAAATACACCGCCAGCTCAGTCAATTCCAGCCGAGGACTGCAGTTTCGTGCTTATTAGCACTCATCAACCCGACATAGGACTAACTGAGCTGGAGGTGGAAAACCTCTTAAGGAAGCCAAGAGTGCCAAACAAACTGGTAGCTAATATGGAATTAAAACTGAGCAGACGAGTGACCGAAACAATGGTTCGGTTCTACTCGAATATTGCAGGCAAGGCAGGTATAATCAGATCCTATGCCGGGCTGATGAGTGCTAATAAGCACGAAACTGCAGTCCTCGGCTGGAATTGACTGAGTTGGCGGTGTATTTCATGAACTATGAACCTTGGTGATGAAACAGTGGACTGTGCAAATTTCAGCCATTTCAAAATGTTCCCGTTGTAAAAGGGACTTCTGATACTGATATCAGAATAAAACTGTGAGAATCCTTATTTGGACTTGATCATTAAGCAACATCTTTAGATCATATTTTACTGTAAAATGCTTTTCACAATATTTATTCATAAATAAGCATATATGCCCTTTTTTAGTAGTTAACCAAATTTAATTCCAAAAATATTGAAAGGAATTTCGAATTTACTATGACAGTACAAAATTGGCATCAAAAAGCTCTACAAGTGGGTTATTTTCAGTAAGCCACTTTTCCAGTGAAGTGTAACATCGAAACTTTTTTTTTTTAATTATTGTTATAGTAATGCAGCTAACCGATATATGCTTCATGACGAAACCCTTTCAATGATAATATTAAAGAGATCGTATCTGACTTAGAACTGGTTCTGTGGTTCGATAAAAAATCGAACGTCCTTTGGAAGGCTTCTCATTGGACATTATGCGATAAGAACAATCTCTGTACGTCGCTAGAATTATTTTAAATATTAATGACGTACACGATGCGCTCTGCATTATTTTCGCGAGAAATGAACGACTGTCACGTTCAGATCTCAATTGCAATAAATGAAAGTGGTAGTGATGGATATAAGACGAGTTGAAATCGACCGGCCATTATTAAATAGTCCATTCACATTCAAAGGAAGTCAGAGACAAGATATGTATTCAAATTCATGGGCAGATTTAAAATCTAATTAAAGTGTTAAATTAAGATTATTTAACACTAATAAAGTGTTGTTGAAAGTGTGAGGGATAAAACTTGCAGTTTCTTTTGCTTTAATTTTCGCTATTATAACGCATTTTATAAATGAATACATAAGTTAATAATAAATATACTAATAATAATAATTAAATAATAGTAATAGTAAAAATACTAATGAATTATTAATGATAAAATAATATTAGTTATTTAATAATATTAATTATTGAAAAATAATAATAATAATAATAATAACAATAGTAATTAAATGTCCATACTAATAGTAATGCTAATAACTAAATAACTATAATAATATCTTTTTTTAATATTAAATGATAATAATAGTAATTAATATGAATAAATGATAGTAAAAATAAAAATTATTATGATTAAATGGTAATAATAATAACAATAATAATTTGATATTAATAAGAGAAAATAATAATGATTATTACTCTTACTGAATAATAATAATATAATTACTAACAATAGTAATTAAAAATCAATAATAATAATATTAATAGCTAAACAAAAAATAATTAAAAATTGATAACAATAGTTTAATAATAGTAATAATAATAACAAATAATGATTAAATAAAACGGAAAAATAATGAAGCATAATTTAAAAGCAATATGGTAATTATACCGTCACTTCACAGTAAGTTGTCGAGAAACAAAGGTTAGAAATGAGAAGAGTTAAAATAACGCATTAAACTAAGGATTGAAAATAAAATTTTCTTATATATTCTTAAAGCAGCGTTCTCTATCAGGTAACGCATACAGCAGTCTTTTGAAAGTCAAGTATGCATTAGAAAACTTTGCCTAGGTTATCTAAACAAGAAACAACTCTGAGGTTTTTAGAAAGCTAAGCTTTTTAGAAATTGACGCCCTGTGTAATACTCACTATGAAAACAAGTAATTGCGTGGTTGTAAAGAAAATCATTTTTTATGTGACCTATTTAAATTTGTTTTAATTACACACTTGATAGCTATTTAAGGAAATATTTAGGAGCATACTTGGTAGAAGTGTGAACAAGTATGAACATATTAGAATAATGAAAAAGTGAGTTTTACGGACTGATTCAGTTGGATGTTTCATTTTACTGAAAGTAAGAATGACCAAATTATTTTCTTCGAATTAAATCTTATCGAATGGAATCAGTTAGTTCATACTAATTCAGGTTTTTTTCATTGCTTCCCAATCCTTTTTTTTGGCAATAGACCGGGGCTTAATTTTTAACAAAACTGAAAAAATAAATAAGAAAAGATCACTAAAGAGAGAAGATCAACCAAAATATTTTAGCAGAAAGCTCAATTCATTAACATTTAGAGGCACTTTGAAAAAAAAAAATAGCCATTAAAAAATAAATAAATTATCATCTTATTGACACAGTGACTTCAAAAATTTGCTGAAAAAATGGCGGCCTTAAACGAAAATCGCTACATATTTTAGTCTACAACTTCCAAGAAAAGCTAATTTATAAGGAATATTATCAGCTGATTTTCAAGGAGGAAGGTTGAAGTGCTATCGTAATTTTCCAACCATTATTATTTTCTTTCTCTCTTCTTTTTTAGAGGGGGGGGGATTAGTTGAAAACAACATAGTTTAGAAATTACAGAAAAAAAAGTTTATTTACTGACATTTCCTGTAAGATTACATCCAAAAACCATCCCTATGGGAGGGAAAAACACTCCCATTCTTCGAAAAAGTATTTATTGATGCCCGTAGAGAAATTGCAAAATTAACTTTGCTATTTTTATATAAAGAAAACAGAATAATAGTTACACCACCGCAAACCCAGCTCCACATTAAATCCCCTAAAGCGAAATATAAACGTTATATGAAAAGATTACGCTGTGTGCAGGGGAGTGGAAAATACAAACAAAAACAAAGTCTTAGCTCAATTACATCATCCGCGCTCTCATAGCAGAATAGGTTCGGGGTTTAAAGATACCCCGAATTAATTATCTATCCTTGGATGCTCGTTTGGGGGAGGTGTGGTGCACCCCTCGACCTTGTTCCGCGTTCCCCTGCTAGCATATGGTCAACGAGAATCCGCCTACAACTATTAACCGACACCTGTTGAATGGCAGTGCATTACGCCGTGAAAAAAGGCAAGAGTTTCCGCGTAAAGGGGTTGTACTCAAGTTGCGATTGTAACAATAACCGGAATCATCCGTTGTGGTGAAATACTCGGGACAGTTTGAATTTAAAGTATGAGAATGATTTAAAGAATGCAGAACTAGAAAGTGTGTTATAACTTTAATTCATTACAATTCATTTCTCTTCTAAAAACAAATTTTAAGAATCAAATTGAAATATTGATTTTAACTGGGATCATCAGTTTTGATTTAAAAATTACATAGATCAAATATCTTTACTACGGCTAACATAAAAATTATGGCTTGAATTAAAGTGCTGAAGAAAAGTGTACTGAAAACATGTGAAGCAGTGATGAGTTACGGAATGATCTTTAAATCTCAGGTGTTTAAAGGAGCAGATGCGCCAATGGGCTATAAATCCTAAGTGGAGGAAGGGGTGCTAGGCACTAGGGCGACCAGGGCACACCGAAAATTTTCAAAATTATGTATTTAATAAAGATAGAACATTATGTACAAATTAGTATGGTTATTTGAATAGATAAGTTTGAAAAAGCAAGAAACGTTCGAAAAATTAAGTGTTAACTACGTGTGGTAGAATGGCACATGCCAAAAAAAAAAGAAAAAATCCCCTATGTATTTAGGATATTTTTTTCACTAATGATTTTTCAAGTACGCAAAACACAACGTAATAATTCCACGCGTGGTGACCGAGTGATATGTTGTTAAAAAGTTTTTTTTTTTTTTTTTTGCGTAAGATAAAATTTTTAACATGAATTACATTTTATCCACCCTCAGAACAGGTTTGAGTTAATAAATTAAGCATAACTAAAACTAACCTTTTTTTGACAAAAAACGATATAGATGAATCGTAAAACAATTTTATCGATAAAATATATAAAGAAAGGACGCTTTAACGTGAATTACAATTTAGCAACCCGAAGAAAATGTGTTAGTAGAAAATTTGAGGAATAAATGCAATTGTACATATCATATTTGCTTGTTTAATTTATTTACGCTTTAATTAAATAATAAAATAAATATATTCTTGCAGATTTTGCTCGATACATTGGCATTTACAAAAAAAAAAAAAAAAAAAAAAAAGAAAAAAAAGGCATAGATAGTTTTCTGTTGGCAATAATTTTATTCAAGATCACCAGCATTTTATTCAAATTTTTTTTGATCTGTACGAGATTTTATTGTGCACTTAATTGATAGATACACGATACATAGAGTCCTATATATACTTTTGAAATGCTCAGAATTACATATGGATATGGTCCCTTTATCTCACAGGAGTATAATGCCTTCACTTCGTCACGTAGAAATTACATCTTTGTCATCTGCTTTACGATTGTCACCTGGAAGTCGAAAAAAAAGCCTCTCTTTCTTTTTTTTTTCTTTAATCACTTCCTACTTCTGTAGTTCCTTATTGTTGTTAAAAAATCTTTCCAGAATTTCATATTACCAGCGGCGATTCCATAAATATAATAAGTGGTCACTTCATAGTTTTTTCTTATTAGATTATTTCTAAGGACATTTCAGCGAGGATGCCAGCTGTTGTGTGGTTTTACGCAAAAATGAATGAAAGAACTGAAGAAAGGAATATTATATTTTTCTCGAAAACGTAGTTACGTGTGGCAGCAAGCACCATATGTGGCAATGGAGACGCGCACGAATGACCAGTGTCTGGGAGAATAAAAACTGAATCATGAATCTTTATATTATGATTGAAATAACATTTGGACTTTTCTTTTTCGATTTCGCATCGTGAAATAGGAGAAAAAAACGTGAAAAACAATACGGAATTTCGCTTTGTAGAAAAGTATAATAAGATGGAAGCTGAATGAAAGCTAGGATTTATTAGCGGCTCGCGGTACCCGCACGGCTTTGCCCGTAGTAGCAAATTAAAAGGCCATTAGTTTCATCTGCATATTTACAAATAATGGATGATGAATTTCTCACCAATTTGCTGTCTTAATTTGCTCGCTATGTTATGGTAGCTTGCCCATCCAAGTTAAGGTAATTTGCTCGTCCATGTTCTGTTAATTTGCTTGGTAAAATGTTTTTAAAATTGGAGTAGAAAAAGAATAAAATCGAAGTTTCGAAAAATCGCTTCGAGGTGCACACCTCCAAGCTACAAACTAATTTTATGCCAAATTTCATGAAAATCGGACGAAATATCTTGGCGCTAAGCGCGTCACAGATACATAGACATCCAGACAGAGATCCAGGCTTTTAGCTTTTTTATTAGTAAAGATTTAGCATCAGGACTTAAAATATAATTAACATTTATAATTATATTTTTCTTTATAAAATGTAGAGGTGGGTAGAAGTAAAAACATCTCTACCTCAATTTTATGAGGACACACTTTTATTAAAGTTAGATATATGTTATGAATGGAACTGTTCTTGTCTTGAAGTTTTTAATTTTTGGCACTTAAACAATTGTGCTCTTAATTTCAATTCTTTATCCTTAAAATTATGATTTTCCACTTTAATAAAGAAAGCACATATAATAAAGTGGCTGCTTTTATTTTAGAGAATACGAGTGGAATTGAATGAAGTCATTTTTCAGCTAGTATCGTCTACTTGCAATTATTAATTTTTAAAGAAAAGCAGCGCAATGAATTTTTTTACATAGTATATAATATAAATTTTGAATTTCAATTGACAAACTAATGAGAACAGATTAAGTAAACAATCATTGCTTTTTAAACTAATACAAAAATACTTGGATTATAAATTAAAATGGTTCCGCGATTATTATGCAAAAAATATTTTTTAAATATTTCAATTAACAATATAAAGCGTCAATTAATTACAGAGACATAAAATGTTTTTGCGCAAACATTTTATTAACAAACAAACGCCTAACGTGTAAAATCCCCATTTTTTTTTAATTTCTTTAAATTTACTAACGTGGTTTGCGTCCGAGCAGGCCCGGATCTTTAAATTTTAGGCCTCCCTGCAAAAATTCAGCAAAACTCTTAACTGCCTATTGGATTTTTATGCCACTAAGGGTTTTGTGGGTACGTAGATCCAGACCTGTGTCCAAGGACACAAAGGTGTTCAAATGCACAGAATAACTTTAAGTTCTTCTAAATTCTTCTTTTATCTTCAAAAATCAAGAAAATATAGCCATATGTTGATAAGTATTTCCATTAATATAAACATTTGTTTTAAATGATGCATAAAAATGTCTGTATCCTCAAAATGTATTCAAGTGGTCAAAGGTACTTGTAAATACGCAGGTTTTCGGATTTTTTTTTTTTTTTTTTTGTATTTCTCTTTATTTTGGTGACGTAAATATTTATAAAGTAAATTTCTTTATTTTTACCAACATCCGTATTTCAATTCGTTTTGGCTGAATAATTTCATACAATCACATTAATTTTGAAACATAATCATTTTACTTACCGGTATGCAGGAAGAGATGATTTCTTAAGTTCGTCTGCTTACTAAAGCCTCTATTGCAAATATGACATTTGTACGGCCAAGAGCCATTGTGAACGTACATATGGCTCTTTAAATCACCAGGAGTAGGGAAGGACTTTGAACATAAATTGCACTTGTGCGGCTTTTCCTAAAACAGGAGAAAAAGGGAACATTTTTATATAATGAGCAAAACACTAAAAAACAAGCAAAAAACAAATGTGTGACTTTTCACCTATAAATAGTGTAATTTCACTCGTTGTGAAGAAGGTTCTTTTATTTACTACATCTTAGTGCTTTTATGATAATGTTAAATATGTTAGTTGAAAATGGGCGGAGAGTTCAATACCGATTGCAGTAGCAGGGAAATACCAATTTCAACTACTGTATGTACTTGTTCTGGCTAATTATGAATAGATGTAAACCATTTTATCGTTTCAATACGGAGCATTTGCTAACATGTTAATGACTTTTCTGTTTTTCAGCACCGGTATTTTAGAAATTTCATATACGTTTCTTAACATTGAGAAAATCACGTAGAAGTTCGAATAATTATTTTATTTTCAACAGCTTAAAAATGTTTTCAAGAGTATTTTCAAGATCTTGTTTCCGTTCAAATTTAGCGTTGTGGGAAGGAAACAGTTATGTTTATTATTTAACTATTACACCAAAATGCTTCACTAGCCTTTTTTTTTTAAATAAAAATTGTCAAATATTCTAATGTTAAAAATGAAATGGCAAGCGTCTTCTTGTTCTCCCATCATTTTCCATTTGATCCATAAAAAGTGGAATTAATTCAGGTTTTCACTGTTTTGGTAAATTTTACTCTATTAGAACACAGTCTTCTCAAAAAAAAAAAAAAAAGTCACGGAGTATCGTCACATCTTCAAGAAAAAAATAGTAAAATCTATGACCATGGGAGTAACCAGGATTCTCATTAAGAAGAGGCCAGTATAGGCCAACAAGATAGAGGTTATTAGTTACCTCCCCCCCCCCTTTATTGCGGACCTCGGATATTGCTTGAAATTATAGTCCTTCTTTCCCCCTAAAAGCATTTTACGCTATTTTGGGTAGATGGAAAGACAAAAAAATAAAATAAAATAAATAGCAAAAAATATCGTTTATGTGACTTTTCTCGGAAATATTTCGTCATTGAAGTCCTAAAATTACAATTTGAAATTATCTTTGAAGACATTTGGAAACAGCGTGGGAATTCGAGGTTCTCTTCTAGGGTCTCATGTAACTGGCTTTAGGTGAAGGTATTTCCGGTGAGGGGACAGAAAGAAATAAAAAGAGCACGTGATCAAAAACAAGATTGAGAACATTCCTCTCGGCAATTGAATATAAATAAATAAATTTAAAATCTTTAATACGGTAAAACAATTTGTTATCTAAGTTCTAAAACAATTGAAGTTCCGTGAAATTTTTCAAGCAAAGGAGACGCTAATGGTCGTGACCTTCATTATCATTTGACAACATGTGCTATTGGAAATGATTTAAGGGCATTATTTTATGACATATCCAAATTACCTAATGGTAATGCTAATTTGAATCATTTAAATTGATTCCAGCGCTCAATCTGTTACGTGAGTAAAACTTGAGTCACGGAGGTGTTGAAACAATAAAAATGAATTTAAGACACGGAACTGAAGGAAAATTTAAATTCGTAAAAATTGACCGTGACAAGTAATGAGATTTCATGAATTAGCCGTTTTAGAGCATTCGAAACCGATATGAATTTCTATGAAATGTGTTTAAAATGATTTATTGTAATTGCAAATTGGCAGTTGATATTCCGATTAATCTTGAGCTTGATTAATGATTTATTTCTGCCTCCAACGATTATTTTTCCCGTATTTCTGAAGAAATAGTTTATAGAGAAGTATGATTCTCCTGTCAAAAAGGTATGAACCATTTTAATTTTAATCAAACTTTTTTAGAGTAAAAAAAAAAGATTTGTAAGGGATTAATAATGTATCTGTCAGGGATAAAAATATTTTCCTGAAAAGCAAAAATTAAAGAGTTTATTTTCTTTCCCTTTTTTTTTTTTTGTCATCATTTCATTTTTGAAGAAAGATTGGAAATCTTTCATTAAAAAGTCATAATTTTAAATGGTAATGACGAAATTTTTTGCGTGAGATATCACAAATAAGTTTGTAATTTGTTAAGCACAAAAATTTGTTCATTAATATTTTGAAGTATTATTTTCAATAACATATTTGGGGCACGGTACTTTCGGGCCATTCCATGAAAAAAGACCATTTTTCATGGAATGGCCCGAAAGTAAGCACAACATTTAAAAATTGAGGACGAATACCTGTTCTTCTGCATCATAGTTTACTCTAAATAATTTTGAAAATTCCATAGTTTATTACGTGGTAAAAAATACTTCCGATTAATCTACTCTAAGATTAACAAAGTCTTACGAAATAGTTTTTCCTTTACAGACGAAGTCAAATGTTTAGTTAAAATTCTAAATTATAAGGGGCATGATTTTTAAAATATTTCAACCCAGGCAACGAAGAAAAACAAGGTGTGTCGACTAAATCTTCCGGCAGAATAAAACTTTTACAAGTTTATTTCATTGCATAATTATGCTATTGTTATAAACCTACGTAAAATTTGGTATATTAAGTAAAAGTATCTTGATTAAATAGATATTTACAGATGATGGATAAGAGATTTATTTGACTTCATTAACAAAGGCCTTTTTGAATAATCCATCAATAACTAATTGTTTTGCAAGCTCATCACTGCCTGCAGAATCTGATGAAACATCAAGTCTTTATCATGAATTTTTAGGCTTTCTTCTTTGATCTTGATAGAACACTGTGCACTTTTTACTCGCCATTTTTCTCAAACTCCGCACCCATAGCTGGAGGCAGGGTTTTTAGAATATTGTACAAAACGCTCACGTGTTTAGTGCGTTCTTTTCGCAGTTACCACACCTCAAATTAAGAAGCTATAATACTCTTGTATTTGGATTACGGTGTTCTGCAACCCTGCTTAGCCTCCTGATCCACCCTGCTCCATACATTCTCGGTAATGTTCACTCTGAGGTTGATGAACTACACACCCTAAATGTCTAACCATTTTTCTTTTCCTGATTCTCGTTTGACCATTTAACGTCGGCACTTTATGGAGATTTAAAAATTTTCTTGTCTTCTTATGTCAGTAAGAAATATTTAATAAATTCTTGTTGCTAAAATATTATGACGGTAATTTATCATTTGCAGTAAATCTAATACTGAGATTAAATTGGCATTTTTGTGGATTAATTATTGACGAAAGATAAAATCAACGGATTTTAAGTGTTCATACCACACTGTAAAAACGATTCAGAAACGTTCCTGGAAAATAATGGGCAGCTGATGTGCCCAATTTCTGCCGGTAAAATAGCTTACAAAAACCAGGAATGTTTTCCTCTAAAATTCATTAACTTTCCTGAAACCATCCCGGAAGCATCCTGAAAAATTCAGAAATCATCCCGTTTTTGAGACCAGTAGTTCAGGGTTTTTGAGACCAGTAGCTCTGTAAAACGGGACCCAGTCCCGTTTTACAGAGCCAGTCGTGTCTCTGTAACTTCAGAGTAAACGTAGGTAGGTGTGGTATAATAACTTGGCACCTTCTTCATTTATTAAGAAAGTTCAATAAGCAGTATTGCAAACATGACCAAAGCTAAGACAGAATTGCAAGCAAGTATCGAGAATTTTATTCGCCAGCAATTCTTGCAAAGCAACCTAGTCCATACTCACTGTAAAAAAATTCCGAAACGTTATGGGTTATTTCCGTGGAACCTTTCGGGATTCCAGAGGTTTTCACCCATTTCCCCGTAAAATCAAGCATTTTCGCAAGAAAGTTTCCTGAATTGCTAAAAGATGTACGGATGCAAACTTCTCACTGGTGTGAAAGATATTTTTTGCTACCAGTTTTAAGATTGACTGAGTGTGTTTATTATGTGCATAGGCTTTAACTTGATTACAGATTGACTAAGTTTCCAATGGGGGCAAATATGTCACTGGATAGCTGCAGTCTTGCGAGGCAAGGAATATGCTTGGTTCTTGCTAGCAATTTTTGTGTAGCTTTTTCCATGGTTGTTCCAACGCTTCCTTAGTAAATCAAGGAAGTTCTAATCAAATAATTTAATTTCTAGAAGGATCGCGACTGGCTCTAACAGGGGAGATTTTCCAATATTTCAGAAAAGTTACTGACTTTTATCTGAAAACGTTCCTGGTTTTTGTCAGATATGTTACTGGTTGAAATTGGGCACATCAGCTGCCTATTATTTTCCAGGAACGTTTCTGAATCGTTTTTACAGTGCTGTTTTGCTCCGTTTGGGAGTTTAATCAGCATGGATGGACTGCAATCGAACTACTATATCCGATACACTTTATGAATACACTCAGTTAATCTTAAAACTGGGAGCTAAAAATATTTTTCATACTATACATTTTAAAATGGTAATCCATTTGCACTGTAAAAACAATTCAGAAACGTTCCTGGAAAATAATAGGCAGCTGATGTGCCCTATCTATGCCAGTAACATATCTTGGAAAAACCAGGAACGTTTTCCGCTAGAAGTCAGTAAACTTTCTGAAATTAACCTATAAGTTTCCTAATAAAGTGCGAAATCTTCCCTGTTAAAGCAAGTCATGTCTCTAGATCCTTCTAGAAAAATTTAGTAAGTTTAGCGTAATTGATTAGAACCTTCCTGATTTACCAAGAAGGCTCCATAAAAACCAGAGCGACCACGGCCAAAGCTATGCATGAAAGAAGCAAATCTCTTGCCTGCAATTTCTGCCTTGCAGAGCTGTAGCTATCCATTGACTTTATCGCTTTCACTAGGAGCTTAGTCAATCTGGACAGGCCGTAAGCAACCTTAGACCGATACACTTAATAAGCACGCTCATTTAATCTTTAAACTGGTTGCTAAAAATATTTTCCACAACAGTGAAAAGTATGCACGAGTGCAACTTGTAGCGATTCAGGAAACGTTTTTGTGAATATACTTGTTTTTACGGGGAAATAGGTGAAAACGTGTGAAAACCCGAGACGTTCCACGGAAATAACCAGTAACGTTTCGGAATTTTTTTTACAGTGTGTAATGAATGCATTTGTTTGCACAGTTTCAATATTTGTACGCGAGAAGCATTAAAATTTTTCTTTAACATTTATCTGAGTGCACATTTACGAATAGCTACCTGATTTATCTACAGGCTTTATTTTAGTGGCAAGTACTTATAATTGTCCAAATATGAATTAATAGAACAAGATTTTTCTTATAATTGTCCAATCAAACTTTTCTTCACTTATAACTGCATTCGAGAATCAATGAATTGTGGCCGCAAATTTAATACAACTGCACTTCTTATGAGGTTTTCGCATTTTATCTCGCTATTACACAATGAGAAACTTTGAAGAAAAGAAATTTTTAGCTGGAGCATGATTGTTAACAGGAAATAATACTGGAATATATTATTATTATTTTATCTTTAATAAGGTACACTTTCTGTATTCAATATCAGATTGAATCAATCAATGATGTTTCACTCAAACAATATGCTCATTGGTTGATTTGTTTCGTAAGAACACCTTTTGCATGATTTTTTTAACTTTTTTTTTGCACCAATAAACCATTAAAAAATTTCAAAGTATTTTTTTAACGAAACCGTTTATAAAACGAAACATCAGATGACTCTTAAACTCAACCTCAACTAACACTTTTTATATGGACCTTACTCAAGGTTAAAAGATGGCTGTTTAAATTTTAAAGTAGATGCACCTGACCGTATTTGGATGGGATGGTAATAGATTTACCCGAATAAAATATAGCCCTAATAAATTATTCATTAGACCCTCTTGGTAAATGATCCTTATTTGATGCGAAAAATGGCAGGTGTAAATTACTTAAAAGTCATCTTGAGAGAAGATAACGAAGATTCATTTCCATGGAATAAAAGTAAAACATTTAAATTTCAAAACAATGCTTCAGGAAGTTCGGCATTTTGGGCTCTAATTAAACTATGATATATTACTCCCAGGAAAGTTCGTTTCAGTATACCTAATTACAAGACAAGCGAGCATCTTCCCACAAAGGTTTATGAGAATCAATGTACATACTAGAACCTCGACGTGAAAACATAGTAATTAAGATCAATGTTTACCCCGAATATCACAGCGTAAATAGCTTACTGCATTATGATTAATGGGATGATGTCCTCTGGTACAAGTAGTGAGAGAAGATGTCATATTGTTGAGAGTTTTGAAACGAGAACAGAAGGAATGGCTGTGAAGATGAACTTGTCTGGCATAAAAGCTCATCTGGTAGCAAAGAATGCCGTAAGAAATATCGTGTAGTCAGCTTTGATAATAATCCTTGCCAACATCGCTTGTGTAGTATTCTGTTTTTATTCACTTTTTTTCATGAGAACTGTTACAAAAGGTTTGTTCAAATCAATCAACTAAAGAGCTGCGTGTGACAGTGGCCTATGCTTAATTTTATTGGTTATAGAGCATTTTTCAAGTTCCGGAAGACAGTAAAATCCTTTTATATCATTGAATACAAACGAAAGATGGAACTGTTACAAAAGCTTTTTCAAATCAATCAACCACAGTTGCGTATAACAGAGGTGTACGCTTCATTTTGTTGGTTAGTAGGTTCGAGTATTTTTCAAGTTCTTATATGGAAAAAATCCTTTTATGTTTTTGTCGTAAATAAAGAAATTATTATTTTGCTTCAAGATTTACGTTATTAAAATTATCCTACTTTTATTTATATTAAATTTAAAGCTTTATAAAACAAATCATTTGGCTTGAAAAAAGCATATCAGATTTTCACGATCAATGGTTTTGCCGAATTCGTAACTGAACAAGTAAATGCGGACTAAACCAACTTTATTAATATTGTAGATCGATCAACAACAATTGGAAAACAAATCCTTGATACGAAAACATCAAGGATTTGTTTTCGTAAAGCAAAAGTGAATGGCGGACATTTTATCGCTTCCATTACATATCTTAATTCTTCCATTTGTCTAGGATCCCGCGAGGTAGCATTTCAGTGTTTATAACGTTTGTGATTATAATAAATCAATTTGCAATTATTCTAATAACGCACATGAATTAAGTACGTTTTAAGTCTAAAATTTTAATCATGTTGCTGCGATTTTCAGCAAAACAATGCTTGAATTTTTTTCTTGAAATATGAGACTACAACTGGATAACTCTGTGAGCTCAAAAAAAAAAAAAAATTACTCTTCTATACATGTAACAGTAACAGAAACGCTCTAAATGTAGGTCACTGTGACCAAATTTAGTCACACAATTTGGCGAATTTTGGAGACAGTAATTGCATTTTTTAATAGCGCCTACTATCTCTTTCCAATAAGTTTTTTACTTGATATTCGATGTCTCTTCTCATTAGATGCATATTGGTGGTCAAGCTTGTATTTAAAAAATCTACATTTTAGTCCCTAAATTGAGAATTTGCCCTGTCCTAGAGGAAAATGTTCGAGGTGTCTCTGCATAAGAAATTTATTTTCTGTTAGTAAAAATGCTGTTTTTTTATTTTTTATTTTAATTTTTTAAGTTGATACACATAAATCATGGTGCAAATAAAAATCTCACAACATAATGAGGAGAAAGTTCCCAGGAAGCATTAAAGCCTCCAGATATGTCGTGATTTTGCACCTCTGTATCTACAATCATTACATACGCGAAGGAATGGAACTGATCTATAGCACACGTTTTCCAAGAAGGTAGATCACGTCAGCGGTCGGCTCATGTTCTTTGCGCAGATCGTGAAAATCTACTTTGTATTTTCTGACACACTAATTATTATTGCTACTCTCTTTCTCTCATCTGTTTCTACTTTCGTTGGCAATGGTAATAAGAAGCAGTGCATGTTGGTTAATCTAGAGGCCAATGATGACATTTGTTTCTTTTAGTTGGCAACCGAAATTGACAAATCGTGACAGGAGCGGCAAGTATCAGTGTGTGAAATCGAGAAGCGCTACCGAATTCGCTTCACGATTTGTTGTGGTTGCTTGTTTTCGTTTGTTTTTTCGGTTATTTTTGTTCAGGAAGAATAATTTTCCCATAAGTCGTTTTATTACTGTCAAAGAATTTAATTACAAACATATGTTTGCCTGAGTAATTTTTTTTGCCATAATAATTTTTCATTTTTGATTAAATACACGATTGATAAATTATGCTTTCTCGTTACGCTTATTGTTTAAACTTTTTATTAAACAATCTAATTACAGAAGAAATATATTTTCACGCATGTCTTTTTATTTAAAAAATAAAGAGGAATGCAGTTAAACCACAGTGTTTCTGTAACTGAAAAAAAAAATGTTTAAAATATTGTAGTTTATTTTAATAATGTATTAGTGTTTGAAATAGGGGACTAGTACATAGTTTAATTCATGACTTTCTTTATCTTTGCTTGATTTTTATGCCATCAAAGTCAGATGTTGCTTTTAAGAGACTTTTGACAGCATGTAATTTCAAATAAGTCCCCCTATTACAATAAAATGTGCCCTCAGGCATTACACGATTAATTTCACGCGATATATTTTATAGTTATTTTCACAGAAATAAAGTTAAAAATAAAGAATGGCTATAGAATTCGCCTAATGAAATTGACTTCAGATTAATTTTTTTCTAACAACACGAAATTACTTTCAGATCAGTTTGTTTTAGACGACTATTAAAGAACTAATTTAAAAAATATGTATAAATGAATAAATACGGCACACAAAAGATACAGAAAACTTTCTTCATTTTTGTTATTATTTAAATATTTTTACAGTGATAATACCAAAACCGAGTAGCGTCCTTAACTTGATTTTCATAGTTATTAATTAGTATTATACTCAAATTTTATAAGCAATCATAATTTTCCACGACTTGGAATTTTTCTACTATCTACTTACTATGTTAAGATTTCTTTTGTTTTTGAATCAAATGATGCTTTTTAAAAAATTTTAATAAATTTGCTTAAGGGTCATTTTAATTCTTTTCTTCACAACTTTTTTTTAGCTGAAATCACAAGACGGGAAGTCTAATAAGAGCAACAATTAATCTTAATTTGTTGCTTTAAGTCATGAAAAATAATATAAAACAACATACGGATGCTCGATTTTTCTGTAACAGAATGTTTTTTATGCACCACAATACTTTAAAAAAGAAAAAAACACTTACACAGGATATTTACTATATAGCACTATTAATTACGGTAATTGAATGTAGTTCAAAAAAAAAAAAAACTTTAGCATAGACGATAAATTAGTTAAATTTTGATATATGAATGCAAAGTGTGAAATACATTTTCTTTTAGAAAGAAGCGATTTAAATTGAAATTCCAGCACTGCTTTCCTCCATTTAGTTCCTTGGTAATCGAAAATGACTCGTTTAACCTACAGATATTCCCGAATTACCTGATCAAGGTAACAGAGAAGGCGTTTTTATGAAAAATATAGCAGCCCATTGTCATAATATTTTCATACGTACGTTATTCTAAGAATTCCTTTGAATTTACATTCTTATTTTCTTTATCTTTTGTGGCAATACGCTCTGTAGGAGCAAGTGTATCAAAACGGGCGGGAAATTTCCGAGTCTTTCATTTGGGTGTGCATCACAAGATCTTGTTTTGTTTTCACAGATTTGTTGATGCAGGTGCACTGTTACACGTGGTAGCCTGGCTCCTTCGCGAAGATTGTTCTCTGTCAGTGGTGAAACAATGTTGAAGCCTAATTAGAGAGGCGTTTTTCAGTCATTGATGTTGCAGATGTCATAATAATGATATTCTTTTTATCTCCTTGGCGTTGCATACCGATGTTTTGTTTTACATAATACCAGCTTGTTAAAGGTAAGTATACCATTAAAGTTGTATGCTTTTGTGGCTGAGCTGAAAAATGAGTTCAAATGTAATTGGAATGATAATACTTGAAATTTTCTTCAACTGCGAAAATAAGTAAGTATATATATATATATATATATATATATATATATATATATATATATATATATATATATATATACTTTTTTCGTGAAGATGGATACTGCTGATAATTCCAGATTGATATTTAATTTATAATTTTATAATTTGGAGAGAAAATAAGAAAATATCTTTTGTAAACAAGTAGTTAATTTGTATTACATAAAAGTTAGTACGTCAAAGAATCACTTACAAGACGTGCGTTATGATACAAAGTTACGTCTTTCAAACAATCCATGTTAATGGTGATGACTAATTAACAATGTTCCTGAAATTATTTTAGAGTTTGGTGTAAACAAATACAACACACACCCACACATTACATTTTATTAAGTATTCTTAGTATATTTTTATGCAAAATAATGCAATTCCGTTTCATCTTTATGTTAAGTATTTTCCTTCTTGCTAGAGGTGTGAAAGCAAAAAATATATCTTGGCTCACTTAAAAAGCAATTTTCTTCACTCTATTAATACTATTCCGATAAAAATAACTTTTTCACATTTAAATCATCAGAATCTTTACATCACGAGATAAGAGTGGTTTTACTTGCTGTTTTCTCCAAAGAAAATGTTTTGCGAAGACAGTATTTTTAACCTACGTAAAACCTTTCTGTCTGCATTCGAAAATGCTTAAACTTTTTTGGAAACATATTTTGGGGAGTTTCCTGAAAATTTTAAAGTAAGTTTTAATTTATTTATGCTTTACATCTATATTCTGTATTACGCACTTCGCCGTTAGAACTTACTGGAAACGCAAACGCAATGCTGAAGCAACCGAATCAACAAAAGAAATAATAAAAAAAAACACTTCTTTCTTTCGCGATCACGACGTTAATAATAGTCTTATTTCAATAGACTCGTATCACAAGGGCTCCTCCATAAAAAATGAAATCTTCACCATCTGCCTGGAAGCCAATTTGCCGATTGTTTCGCCTTCAGCTTCAGATGCAAGATCGATGGCAGAGTCCTAAATGACCATCCACGGGCAGGTGTATCTGTCCGTCGACTACCGGTGTTGCGAATAACCCCTATCTAACGACTCTGCCACCACTCCTAGCAAGGACTTCGTTCCCCTTGCATAGACTGGTAGTTAAAATGTTGAAAAAGCACCGTCCAATCTGTAATTTCCGCTTGGGCTGTGCGTGGAAGAAAAAGTCAGCTGCCGCATTTTTGCCCACAATCTCTTTCGTTTTTATCCTTCAGGCAAATGTAGGCAGGTGGCTGTTGGCCGAAGAGTGCATCGTCGTTGGAACGTATTTTTTTGGTAAAAATATGTGTTTTGTTCATGAAGACTTTACTTCAGTGGAGCAGAACATGTCGAAATATATTGATAGGGGATTGTCTTTCATTTCTCGTCGTGTTGCAATTTCACCCGAAGATATCCTACAGAAATTCGTAAGCGTTTTATTTTCAAAGAAGATCATATCTTCAAACACTATTTTTCAACACATTTTCAAAACTTTAATCCTTTAATTATCGGGAAAGTGTTGTCTAAGAGAAAGACAACTACCAAACTCACTGGACCACATAACATACGAATGAAATTCCAGGCCAAGCTCTTTTTAGCAAAAGCTTTTTTGTTTGGAAAGTTCAATTTCTTCAAAAGTTACCGAGGAGGATGTAGAAAAGACAGATAGACATACAGGCGATTCCAAATCTCACAAGTCATTCTAATTTTTATTTTGGATTTTTTAAAAATACATTAAATACTTTAAATTTTATTTATTCTTAGAGGTTTTTTTCTACGAGACATCAAATCATTTTTGTGTGTGTGTGTGGGGGGGGGGAGAGCAAGTCAAGAAAGTAGAAAAATAGCAAATAAATTATTAAGATAAATAAATACCTTTGTGCTGAACAGTAAAGTAAGAAAAAACAATGTCAAAAAAAGCACAAATTACCAATTACGGCAGACACCTGTTTCGGCGTCACAGTTCTCTGTAACGCCGAAACACGTGTCTGCTGTAATTGGCGATTTGTGCTTTTTTTGACGTTGTTTTTTCTTACTTTAAATAAATTATTGTTTTAAAATATTTTAGTGATTGTCGAGTAATCGCAACTTTTGTAAATTATGAATAAAACTGCCTTTTGAAAAGTTATTAGCGAATCATTAGTTTTCATTGATTTAAATCGCGCTGAACTTGACTTTATGTAGTGGGTAGCGACAACAATGCACGCATCCTACTACATTTTAAAACAAATGTCGATTCTCTGAAAGCGACCGTAGTCTTTCACATCTCGAATTTAAAATAATATATTTCCTTGCAGATTTTCAACTAAAATATGCAAATTTTTCATCAATTATTAAACTCGTTTTAAAAATGTAGTTTCTTGCCGCTCTTTGTTAGAAAACGTTTAACAGAACATTAATTGACATAAAATTTTCATCACGTTTTATGTTAGCTTACATAGCGAGTAATAGCTGCTCGACGCCTACTCCTCACAGGGCATCTAACTAACCATCGGTGCCACTCCAAATCGATGTTAATGTTGGTTTTGGGGAGATAATTTATTTGCCCTGCACCGGCGCATTATGACCAAGGGGATCGGTGGTATTTTAACTTCGCAACTGCCCAACCTTTTTCTCCCAAATTGGTGCGGGTAGAACACTTAGAATTACAATGTAGGCAAATGAAAGTGATACGCCTGGCTTAAGGGCTATTATTTGCAATGATATGAGTTTTCGGCAGGTGGGGTTGGAGATCATGTAGTTAAAAAGATCCCGCAAGGTGAGCATAAATAAGTTATTCGGCACTATAAAATCAATGTTTTATTGGTGAACGATGATCGTCCAGGACTAAACAATCATAAAATTTCAATCGTTATTTTGGAGAAGCTAAAGATCATTTTTAGCTAGCTTTGTTAGTAGAATATTTCCAATTAGAGTTTAATTTTTCACGGGTGGTCACATGATTTATGAGATTATCACACTCATTCAACGATTATCAGAGGACTGAAATATTTTCATATATTTCTACTGCAGTGTTTAATTATATTTTCGATGTCCTGCTCATATCTAGTTACAAATGTTTGTCTGAGACACATTTTAAAAGTAAAAATAGTAGTTTTTTTCTGTACGTATTTTGTTTTCGGGTTCCATTTTTATTTATTGCGAAATAAATTTGTAATGGAATATATGAGATGATATAAAATTGGTGGAACGCTAAATATTCATGCGATCATTTCATTTAGGCACAGAGCTGTAAGTTGAAAAACTCAAGACGTGTTGAATGAATCGCTATTTTTAAGCTTAGATTAACTAATTATTTTCATTTGTATTCATAATTAACAAATTTTTGCTATTTAGTGAGAGGTGAGTAAATCAACTTTGACACAGAACGTTTTAGGAGATGTAAACGTTAAATTTTGTTAAAAAACAAATTCTAAGCGATTATTTTTTAAACGATAGATTGTAAAATAAGTGAATACAATCGTTACAAGCGCTCTAGTTCAATATTTGTCTTTTAAAAACAATCTTCAACTATTTAGGGAATTCAAACAGCGTGTGTATGTTGTGGTAAATTTAATGTTTAAACTGCACACTTATTTAAAATGCGGGCATTAAATAAATATTCAGAAACAAAACTAATACTTTCAAGGGAATTTTTTATGTGAAAGAGAATATCTGCTCTGCAGAAAAAGATAAAACTTATGCGTTACGAAAAATAGGATTTAATGAAGTTATCATCACTAACTAACCAGTTGAAGCACCTGGTCTAGGTAAAGCAGCACGAATTGTTAAGGTAAAACATTAGTTTGTGAAACAAGAATTTATGTTCCATAGGTAAATACAACATCGCATGTAATGATAGAGAAAACTGCAGATGGTACTATACAAAAACTTATGGGGGATTTGCAATGGACAACAACATTTGGGTATCCTTTCATCTGTCGGTACCATAATAAGGCACTAGTAGTGAATTACTAAATGTCGGGAAAGAAGCGATGTTTGAGGAGGAAGGAGGACGAACAATCAGTGGTATATATTGAATTAGGAATGCAAAAAATGAATAATTCTGTAAGCTACGTGCAATAAATAAATATTCACAAAAAATTTACATTCAAAAGCAAATGTTTACGTTAGACAAAGTACCTACACGAGTGAAAGCAAAAAAACTTTTACAGTGCCAGATAGGGCTTAACGAAATATTAACTGAAGAGCTTAGGCAATAATATCCATAAAAGACACCTGGTCTTGACTAACACGCATTGCTTCGGTAAAACATAAATTTCTGAACAAGGCTAAATGTTTATAAGTAAACGATACGTCGCATGTAAGGATAGGGAAAACTGCAGATGGTACTATACAAAAACTTATGGTGGATTTGCATTGGAGAACAACATTTGGGTATCCTTTCATCTGTCGGTGCCATAAGAAGACACTCGCAGTGAATCATTAAATGCCGGAAATAAGCGACGTTTGAGGAAGAAGGAGGATAAACAAGCGGCGCTAGATACTGAATTGGGAATCAAGAGAAGGTAATTGCGAGCTAATGAGGTCATACCATGGGGTCACGAGGTACGAAAATGCAACATCGTCGGCGATTTCGACACGAAAATCACGTTCTAAAAATCAGAGGGTGGAAAAGTGCAGAAGCATCTTGGAAATGGAATGTTTTACTATTGCTTGTTTCGGTGTCGGCTCATCCTTTGACGGGAACATGAATGGAGGCTGATTAATGAAGTGAGGCTGTAGTAATAATATGTTAATTGGTGAAGCGAACTTTGTAAAAGATTCCAAGTGTTTCCAACACCGGTAGCTTGAATTATTTGCTGTGAAATTGTGTTTGGAAATGCATATTTAGTTAAACAATAAATAATATGAAATGCTCGTTGCATGCATAAAATATCATTTAGAGGAAGAAAAAATACATCCTGCAAACAAATGCATTTTTCCCGCAAATTATTTCATGTTTTTTTCTGTTGGAATTATTGTTTAAAATTCAAATATGAAGTCAGATAGTAAAAATATGTGTTTTTTTAGTTTTTAAATAAAATTTTAAATGATTATCAAGAAGCATTTTCTTTTTATGGATATTTTCTTTAAAAGTTAGGATTTTAAAAAGCAAATAGTAAGTAATATTGAAGATTAACATATTTGTGATTCATTTACGTATAAAAGCAAATGATTTTCATTTTATTAAGAGTCTGATGGAATCGAGTTCAGAAAAACTCTCATTTTTGTCCCAAAAATGTCATGAAAAGTAAATATATAGGTATTTTAGATTTTCGTTATAAACATGCATGATGAAAAAAATATTTAGAGGGAAAGAAACTTCACCAGGAGATGAAGGAACATAATTAAATTTTCGCAGGTTCAAAGGTTGTAAGGAGCGTTCATAAGTCATACTTTTCTGTTCTCAGAAATAAAACTGTAAAATTATTATATTTGATTCCAAGTTTTTCGGTTGAGAAGGAAAAAAAGAGAGAAAAAAAAATAATTGATACATTTTTATTGCGGGTGTGTGATTTCTAAGCTCAGGAAAGGTAAAAGTTGGCAATAAACTTTTCAATAATTTTGTTTTGTTTTCTGGTGCTTAAATTTCAAATGAATCACTAGTGGAATGGTAATTTGCTTCCTTTGTCTTAAATTTGCATTAAAAAATCTAGTAGTTTATGTATATTACTATACTTACACAGTTGCTTTGAAACGCATGTGCACAAAGACATGCTACGGCGCCTAAAGTTTCTGAGCGCCGAAGTTAGGTTTTCATTATTTTCCTTCCGTCATTTGGAAACAAACTATACTGAATAAATTTGTCGTTTTTCTTGTCGGAGCAAAAATTTTTATGCAATCAGGACACTTAAAATTACATTTTTTTTCTGTAGCACAATCATTCCATATTTTTAAAACCTATATAATAGTATGATGTAACTAAAATGAAAGAGAAGTTTCTAAAATTTTATGCCAACCATTTGATGTTATTATCTAACTATTTATTATTTTATCGCTTAATAATTGAAATGGTTGAAAGTTTAATAAAATGTATAGTTTCAATTTCAGAAAAAAAAAACCAAAAGGTTTAAACATTTTTAACAAGTTATTAATGAAAAAAAGCTTAAGTTAAAGTATAGCATAATTAATACGTACTTTTATTTTCCCCCATTATTTATTTTTCTTTATATAAAAAAAAATGGCCTCGATCAGTTAAGATAATGGCAGGAAGGGGTATGCAGGAATATTTTCTTCCTTTCATTTGCGACTTATTTCTTATTATCATTCAATATTGCAAGTAAAATCAAAGGAAAACTGTTAAGCTGATACATTACTCTAAAAAAAAGTAATTTTGTATCAAAATAATGCAAATGGTTTTGATATTGTATGTTTAAAATACATACTATTACTGCTAATTAAAAGTTTTAAATTAGATTGAAAGTTCAACTTAAAACAAAAACTGTTGTTAAAATATTTAAAAAAGAGTGTTTTCGTAAATGAAATACATATTTCATGTAATTCATGCATACATCATTTCATTAACTACTTTTCCTAACGATGTTTAAGACAAATAACGATAATTAATTATCTATCCCTACTTGTCCTACTTTTTGGTTTAATCTTAAGCGGAGATTTTTCATCAAAAAAAAAAAAAAAAATTCTTTTACCCTTATCAGTAAAAATTAAATAAAGTAAGCGAACTTTCTCGCTACTGTAGAAAAAAAATCAAATTACCCAACATTTTTCAACTGCCACCCCATTTGTGCCTAAAAAAAAGCTTAACTTTCAAGTTTTGTTTTTCTTCAAATTCCTCAAATCTTAATGGCACTTTCTCATTGGTTATCTAAGTCAAAAACTGTAACAAAATACATCCTTTACAATGAAATGTATCATTCAATTATCTATGCAAATATCGATAAGAGCTGCAGTGATTTGCATTTTGAACCGATTTATGGCATTCAAGTTTCCCGACATTGACCCAGTCGTCAAATGTCATCAATTTGATTATCGCATTTGTTCTGCTACATTGTTGCCAAAAAAAAGAAGAAAAAGAAAAACTAAAGAGAAAAAAAGCGGCAGTAGTTAGCATTCTTTGAATATAGTGGAGAAAAAATCAGCGTCAGATCGATTGCTAGAATTCTTTTAAATTATGCTGTCATCTAGTGTTTCGGTAGGTTGCATAAATTTTGAAGATCTCTTTCACGCTTGATTTGCAAAAAGAAAAAAATAATGTCTACCCTGGCAATGTTACACTACATACTGTGATAAAAAAGGAGTGAAGTTTCAAACGGCAATTTCAAGTTTTTGGTATTATACGTTCATCCCCTGCACTGAACATTAAAAATACACGACTCGAAAACAGCGCATTTGAAAAGAAATAATAACAAAGCGATGCTTTTAAATTAATTTTTGGATACTTTGTTTTTTTTTTTTTTTTTTTTGTTAATTTTGTTCACCTTTATAGTTTCGGAAATACTTTCCACAGTTTACGGAGGCTTCATTTTGCAAGTTAAGCTTTCGTGTAAGAATCAAAACGTCATTAAAATATTAATAAATTTTGTTTAGCAAAAATACTTAATTATACTTTTTATGTTCTGATTAATATTCATTAATTTATTTAGTTTTCATTTCCTTAATTCTGTTGATTAGTTACATGATTATTAACTTAACATGTTTGAAACAGCCATTTTTGACCCATTATACCAATTTGGAGCTCTTGCACAAATATATCCTTTATAGTTAACAGATGCGCTCCTTCAACAGCATGAAATGTTAAACAAAAATATCCAAATTAATGAAGGAAAAAAAAAGAATTTTATTGAATTATTCAGATACATCGACTTTGTATCATTACGATATTTTGGACATCGATTGATGGCGCAGTTCCTCTGCTATTTATAAGATGCAAATCTTGTTAGTAATTTAAGTTGTACAAATTACAGTTAGTTATTAAAGTTTTACAAATTACAGTTAATAGTTAAAGTTATCACATGTTTTCAAAGGAGAAACAGCCATCTTAACTTTTAATTTATAAGTAGGTTGAAAATTGAAACATGAAATCAGAAATTTTATTTAAAAAAATGTTCTAGAGAATTCGTGAATAAGGTTTAAACCGATTTAAAGATTCAAGCGACGTGGTTTCTTTACGCATAGCGTGATTAGAAATATCACATTTTGCACTGCTCGTTTTGTTCGCAGAAAATCATTTAATTAGTATATTTTCTTTATCAATTCCATGTACGACCTGCAGCATATCACACATAAATGTGCCACTATTCGTTCATTCTTCTTACTCATTGATTCTATGATCGATATCAGCCAAATGCAAGATGTTACTGGTTCAAATAGAATAAAAGAAATGAAGGCACGTGCATTCAATCCTCTCTGATTGATATCCAAATGGAAAATAGTCTGAGTGACTTACGTCGCGGTTGATATCTAAAGTATAACATCGAGCAAGATTAGCATACATGCTATGCAAGAGTTAGGTCAAGCCTTTACCTCCGGCTATTCAATAACCGTAGGGTCGCAGAGGACGCATTTATCAATACTTCACTTCGCTTCAATTTCCTTTTCTTCATTATTGCTATCTGTGAATTAGAGCTGGAAACAAATTAAGCTGCTGTAACTTTTGTATGATAATGAAAAGTAGTTGGTGGCGTAGTCGCAAAAGAATTATTTCTGATGGATGGTATCTCTCTCGAAATTGCTGAAGGCCGGTTTTTTCTCACCAACTAAATTTGCCATTGTAGTTTTTTATCCGAGGTAGAACACTAATTCCCACAAGGGCTAAATAATTTCGGACTCAAGAATGCATAATTTGAGATTTATCCATTGATTAAAATACAGACGTGAAGTTTTAATCTAAGCATTTATATACTGGAACTTATAACGGTGAAATCATGTACCGTACGACGTATAATTGCTCAACCCGCTGAATACATTCATCGTGCTACTATTGCTCAATATGGCATTTTCCTTGAGGCAATAAAGGAAATTTATTGCTTTGTTAAACTGACTTCAAAGCTGCTATTTCATCTAAAATTGAACTTGATATGAATTTTGCATGAAACTTTTTTCATCTGTTGAAATGTCAAAATCAATTGTCTACTAAAAACGAAATGAGAATATGAATGCCAAAGCATCCATATTTTACAGTATTGTGACCATTTTAAAATTCGAAATGCGTGACTTTTCAAAATTACTCAAAATGCACCTGTTTTCGTGTATAATATTATTTTCACGGTCACTCGTATTTTGATACTATATGCCTCAGAAAACATGTAACTTTATTACGTTTACTCATACATTTTAAAGTTTTGAATGTTCTTTTTAATGTTGTACATAAAAATATATATGCGTCCCTAAAACTTAATATTACTTTCAACGACCACTAACTTTGGTCGAAACTAAGGCTTGTGACCAAGGTAACCTACACTGTAAAAAAATTCCGAAACGTTACTGATTATTTCCGTGTAACGTTTCAGGGTTTCAATGACTCTTATCCACTTCCTGAAAATATCAATTATCTTGGTCAAAAAGTTTCCTGAATTGCTACAAGTTGCACGAAATCAGACTTGTCACTGTTGTGAGAAAAAATTTTAGCTCCCAGTTTAAAGATTAATTGAGCGTCTTTATAAAGTGTAACGGCTTCAGTTCGATTACGATCGTCCAGACTGATTAAACTCCCAAACGGAGCGAATAAGTGCATGGACTGCGTAGCTTTGTAAGAATTTCAGAAGAGTAAAATTCTTGATGCTTTCTGGCAATTCTGTCTTAGCTTTGGCCATGTTTCCAATACTTATTTTGGAACTTTCTTAATAAACCAAGAAAGTGCCAAGTTATTATATTATACCTACCTTACTTAAAGTTTCAGAGACACGATCGGCTTTAAATGGGAAGATTTCTGACTTTTTAGGAGACTTCCAGGATAATTTCAAGAAGGTTACTGAATTTTAGTGGAAAACATTCCTGGCTTTTTCACGATGTGTTACTGGCAGAAATTGGGCACATCAGCTGCCCATTATTTTCCAGGCATTAACGATTTTTTTCTGTCCATCTGAATCTAATATTCTCATAAGAGGTAATAACAGCGTTACGTTTAATTACGTTACTTTGACTGATACCTTTCGTCACTATAAATGTTTCATTGATCATCACATACTGATTCAACGATCCCGATCCATATTTACAAAGTTTTGATTTTAATTTAGTTAAAGTAGAAAAAATGAATAAGATATGTGAATAATCTAAGCAAGGTAGTATTATAGTTCTAATATCACACTTACTTTGCTGTGTGTCATTCTGTGGTAGTAAAGGTTTGAGCTAGCAGTGAATCTTTTGCCACAGACATGGCACTGGTGTGGTTTCTCCCCTGAATGTATTCTTCTGTGCGTATTCAGCGAGCTGGAAGTACTGAAGCCTTTGCCACAAACATCACATACATGCGGTTTTTCTCCTGAAAATTGAAACAAAACGAAAACTTTAAAAAAGATGTTGACTTTGTCTCATTATTCAAAATATAGAAATGTCCGGTCAGTAAAGCGTATTTGTTGAACGCATTGATCTTGAAAAAGATGCATTGAGGCTTAAAAAATTACTTTTATGAAATTTTGACAGTACCACAATGCGAAGTGAATGAATTGGTGTGAGAAGTGAAGTAGTAAAATAAAACTGCTATTAAATGCTTTTTGAATTTATAATACATCACATTACTTAAATATTTCTAAGTTCAAGATAAACCTTGGTTAGTTTGATGAATACAGCAAAAATAAAAAGAACAAACCAAAATAATGAAAGAACCGGGAAAAAATCATGAAAAATAACATTAAGTTTAAAAATAGTTTTTAATCGGATGTATTTTATTAAACATATTTTTAATGCTTTAAAAAATTGAAGACATTTTGAGCACGAGATCTCAAAAAAGCTATACATTGGAAAGTAGCACTCAAGAAGAAAAGAAAGTTTAAATTAATGAAAAAAATAAATAGATAATCAGTCTGAGGGAAGAAAATATTTGATTGATACTTATACCACAAAAAATGCCCTAAATAAAATATATTTTGAAAGAAATTTTCTGATGTCGAAATGTAAGATTCTTGGTTTTTAATAAAAATTATTTGGGCGAAACTATTAGTACTACAAAGTTAACGTTGAATTTGTAACAAATTTGGATGAAGATATACTCCTTAATTATTAAAATATAATTTTTTTTCAGAATGTTTTGCTGCTTGTGATAAATAAATAAATTAAAATACTAAATTAAATTTTTACGAAACAAAAAATGGTTGAATATCAGTTGAGTTCTTTATTTTAACTTTAAGGATTAAGGTATGCATTTTTAAAAAAATGCATTTCAGGAAAATTAAAATGAAATTTTAAGAGTTATACTGCTATAACATAATCCAAATAATCTTTACCTGTATGCGTTCGCATATGCCTCCTCAGTAGTGATGGTCTGTCAAAAGCTTTGCCGCACACTTCACATGGTAGTAATGTTCTTTCTCTGCCTTTTTTAACCACTGTTGGCCGAATTTCACAGTTCATTGACTGAAAGAAAATAGTGATTACTTGAGATAACTTTATTTAAGTTAATATAAGCATCGTTATTATATGTATCAAGTAAAAAGAATAAACACTGCAACATCCATAAAATAAGTGCTAAGAAATATGCTACAAAACGAATGAGGCTTAAATGAATATATTTGAGGTTCCGCTAGGTGGCGCGTCTGTATTCAATGATTTTGAGAGAGCATGAGATTATAGCAGAGGACATAACATTATTTGATTCTCACCGATGTGGTAGGATGTTTTCTGAGATAACTGTTCAATCTTTATTGCAATAGAAATTACCAACGCAATTTGGATTTCCTTTTTGATCAGTGTTTTTTTTAAATGATTTAAACTGATTGCTCTTACTAATCCTGAGATTACGAATATTACGAAAAAAAAAAAAAATTCTGCTTCATGCCTGTTAATTCATAGTAGTTTAAATTTTATGGACAGTTTTTTAGTAGAGCAATGTATTTCAGTTTAAATCAAAACTACAAACTCTTCCAAAATAACTACGGAAAACATTGAAGCGAAAAAGCTTCCAAAAAAAAAAAAAAAATGATGAGATTACTGTTTGAAACCTTACAACATTTTGCATATTCCTTTCACTGTTAAGTCTTTCTATGAGATTTTGCAAGCAACAAGTTGAACGGGGAAAATCAGTTGTCTAGAAAATTTTTGGTCTTTCTTACTTTTAATAGAAATCTATTATAAGGTGATACTGAAAAAAATCTATTTTCTATTATATAGTTCTAATTTTTTACGTACTTCATCACTAGGAGATAGACCGTCACTGGATACCGATCGTCGTTCCTCGGGCTCTGATGGTGGTGTCATCAATGTCCTTGTCGACTGTGGAATGTCCAATGTCATCACCGGGACACGAGATGAAAGTAGGGAACGTGATAAGTCTAATGGAGTATCTGGGAAAGAGATAGAGGGGAAAAAAACATGAATTACACTGGTTTCAAAACTTTATTGAATATTTTTCATACAGAGATGAATGTTGTATTGTTGTTGAAAATAACCAACAGTTATTTTTTAACACAAATGAAAAATCGTCAAATTTTTAACGTTTTCGTTAGAGATTATTTTCAAATACGGAAACTCTCTTCTTTACTAATAATACAGCTGAAAGTCTCTCCGTCCGGATCACTGTCTGTCGGGATCTCTCTCTGCGACACGCATAGCACCGAGACCGTTCGATGGATTTTCATGAAATTTGGCACAGAATTAGTTTGTAGCATGGGAGTGTGCACCTTGAAGCGATATTTTGAAAATTCGATATGGTTCGTTTTTTATTCCAATTTTAAGAACAAGATTATCATAAGATGGACGAGTAAATTACGAAATTATCATAACGTGGAACCGGGTACAAGCCAATTGGCAAGAAAATTCCCCATACATTATTTGTAAATATACAGTCGAACCAAAACACTTTTTAATTTTTCTATTACGGGCAAAGCCGTGCGGTTACCACTAGATTATAATATAAGCATGCATGGCAGAAGACAAGTTGTAAAATTTATTTAAGTCTAGGTGGTACTGGTAAGAAAATAGTCCTAGTTTTGAGAGACAGTAACTAACTGAAGTGTGTTTAAGATTAATTAGGGGTTAACGAACCTTTTAGAGTGTTTTATTTCCGACACTTTTTTTACTAATCGAGTGTTTTATTGCAATGGATTTTGTCAGTTGTTTTATAAAGCATATCGTCGTCTCAGAGCAACAGTAGGATAGCTTGTTGTTATTTCTACATTTCAATATCCCAGTGTTACTCTAAGGCGAAAATATATGTTAGTTTTATATTTCTTAAATTTTCAAATGTTAGACAATAACTGTTGTTGATCATTTATTTTCCTTGTTCCTCCAAAGGAATTGCTATTGCAAATGTTTGTTTATATACTTGGCAATCTTCTATTCATGTTTAGATTTCATATTGTACGACGCAATATTTTAGCGATTAAATTATTTATTCGACAGTTAGTTATCCCTCACTGCTTCTATTTTTGTACCAAATATTTGAATAAAAGTAATCTGAATATTGCTTTTCGGTTGTTCTACGCTTCCAATAGGAATTTCTGAAATAATTGAAATTGATACTTTTTTTTGTTGTTGTTTTAGAGCTTTAGGAACACTGTGGAATTTTTTAACTTCTTGGTAACTTTTCGTCTAGTAACTATGGAAATGACAATTTGACGATCCATAGTCTAAATTCATCCCCCCTCTTGGTACATATTTTTAATATATATTCATAAAAAAATGTTTTTTTCCGTAACTAATCAATGATCACTTGAATTCTAAAAGATTTTGCAAAAACTACAAAACTCCAATGAAGCCTCATCTTAAATATTTTCATTAAATATCGTTTTGATCAGCATTATTTGAATATATTATACACTAGTGGTATCCGCACGGCTTTGCCCGTGGTAGAAAATTAAAAGGTCATTTGGTTCGCCTGCACATTTACAAATACTGGATGGTGAATTTCTCGCCAATTTGCTATGTTCATTTACTTGCCCCTGTTACGGTTCCAAGTTATGATAATTTGGTAATTTACTGATTCACGTTGTGATAATTTGCTCGGTAAAATTTTTTCAAAGTTCGAATAGAAAAGGAACAAAATTGAATCTTTGAAAAAGGTGCACACCCCCATGCTGTAAACTAATTCTGTGCCAAATTTCATGAAAATCGGCCGAACAGTCTAAGCGCTATGCGCGTCACAGACATCCAGACAGAGATCCAGATATACAGACAGACTTTCAGCTTTATTCGAAAAGATTATTCGAAATAATACATTAAGGCTCGACAAAGAACGAACTTAACTATAGCTTTAAAGCATCTCATTAATTTTAAAAGTGAAAAAAATGTTATGCCGCAAAACTTTATAATAAAAATGATCTAATTTTTTACAGCACTGTTTATTCCAGTCATGTTTTCATGATTCGCCACGCTTAATTTTAAGAAACCTAAATACGAAGCTTTTACGGTCATTTATAGAATTCTTATATACGCAACTAACTGCCACAGGGTTTTATTAAAAAAAATAATGAACGCAATTAAAAGCAGTCAAACATTGGTAATAAGATGCTTATTATCTTTGATAAGCTCAGGCAGAGCAATTTATCAGAGAGGCATATGGAACGTTAATTGTAACGCCTTTGTGTTGTTTGAGTTGTTAAACAGCAATTATAAGAAATTTTCAATGACACTGGATTCACACAAGTTCAGTATGCAACAACAACCATCAACACATCGTAGAGCACAGAGCACACTCCCAAAGAACAATCATAATCACAATTCGCATCATTCTCAATAATAAGCTATAATCACAAAAACAAGCGACCTTGTTTTTTCTTTCTTCTGGTATTGATGAAGAAAGCAGAAAGAACGTAGCAAATGGATATCGACATTGGCCGACGGCTGTTGCCATTGCGTAATTAGAAATAAATAGCAGAATGGTTGAATTTTCTTTCGCTGCCACCAGCAAGAATCTTCTAGCGGAAATAATAACGACTGCGTGAGTGATAATGAACTTTAAATGCCAACACGAGGAACGCGTTATATTGCCAAGTACAGATCCAGATCAAAGGACGACAATTAGCTGTTTACTTGGACGCTTTGTAATTAGTGCTGGAAAAATTGATATGTTTGTTCCGAGTCATTCCTTTGAAGAAAGACAAAGGAAGTATAAATAGATAACCTTATGACGAAAATGATTTACTACGCAAAGGGTTTTAAGGAAGATATTACATTTGGGGGAACGCGTATCATGTTTTAAAGCAAAAATGTAATTTATTTCAGGTAACATCACAAGTTTTAGATACTAGGCAGGCAGAAGTAAAATTGCGGAATAATTATCTCTACAGATGTCGGAATTTAAATACTGTCTCCAAGCAATATAAATGATTTGTCAAAGATTTTTTTAATTATATATTTTTTCTTTTTAAATTTTAAATGATTCATTGAAAAAAATCTTACGATATAAGATGATATATATGTCACTTAGTAACTCTGAAATTAGATAAATTTCTGCATTAGCCGATAAATATCAACATTCACATACCAAAGGCAGTGGTGAAAGACCAAATAAAATTGTCGATGATATTCTCCAATGACGGTCTTTCACGGTAGAGAATATATGTGACCGGTGGGTTTTTTGCCGATTTCTGCTTTGCAAATGTGGACATTCACCGGCGAATGTCAACTTTTACTTGGTTTCTTCACAGTGACATGCATGTATAACATGATTCTTTTAGTATAATGTAAAAACATTATTTAATTACGTACTATTTGTTGTAAAATATGTGTTTAATCTTTCACTTTTACTTAAAGTGATACTTAAAATAAATTTTAGCTTTTGATTTGGACATTAACAAAAGAATAATTAAATCTTTCTTGACAGAACTACCATGCATTTGAATAGCACAGTTAATAACAAAAACCATGAAGCATTAAACATATTCCTCCGAAAAAAATTCCAAGTTTCTAAGAACAGTATTACATAATAAAACCTCCCGCACTTTTTCACTCATTTATGCAAATTATGTTCATTAGAGTTTCTTTTCAATTTGGTGGGAAGAATTAGTGGGTGTTGAATATTTCTTCACGCTCTACTACCACGTATTTGCTCAATTACGCGAACTGAAGCCTTCTCTAATGGTATCATTTGGGCATTGTTATTTAAATGAGCCAACTTATGTTGAAGAAGTACGGGAAACTTGCTAATGGCATATAGTAGCAATATGTTAAGTCTAAATTTTGTCTAGACGTAATTAAAGGTATTTAAGGTCAAGGGAGTGACAAAAACTACTTTTCAGAAGTCTGATTAAATTTGGGGTGGATCTTTCATCCCAGGTGGTTTTTTAGAACAGTGTTTATATTCTAAGAAATATTAACTAAAACACCTATCTCAAATGAGTTTTATTATGTAGTTTTTTGATATAAGAAACACAATTTATCAGGTCTCATTTCTCTCTTCATTTTAAAATTGAAGTTACACTCATAATTAATTAGCCCATTTTCTAACACATATTCACAGCTAGTAGCTGTTTTGGGATCTCGGTATGCAAATTGTTAATTTATTGAGTTAAATGTTGAGAGTCACAATGTTTGACTCAAAATAAATCTACAGCCTACAATTGATAGAACAAAACCGTGCGTTTATATCTGTCAAGTATAAACTCTTGTTGTCTTTAAAGCATCTTATGCTTGATTAGTAGGTAAGGATGATTTTAAAATGTTTGATTATACAATATTTGTTACTATAATTACAAAAAATTACATTAAGGTTGGGATGTTGTACTTGTATTCTATTATGTGTTTTGCAGAATTCACCATTTGAGATAAATTGCACATATTAAGGGGAATCTTTAGTAGTCAATAATTTCAATTTGGTGTTTGTTTTAGCTGTCAAAAAAAGTTGTGGTATTTCACATGAAAATTTCTAATTCTTGACACTTCGTATCATGAAATGGCAACAGCTAATACATTTCGCAAGTCACAGTTGAAAAATAATTAAATTAAATTTCACGCCCTGACGTGCTGTCTGGGATGGCGTTAAGAAATACTCTGAATGCTGAGCTCCCAACCTCAAAAAGAAGAAATAATAGCAAAAATTACATTTTTTTTTTGTTAACTCCATGTACAATGTAAGTCTCTTTATGAAGTTCCAGAAATTTCAAAATGAGCTTGTATGTCACGCAATGGAACCGGTTACATGATTAAAGTGGAGACAGAAGAAAATCTTTGTGGCAAAGAAAAGTATTTTGATGAAGGACAGGTGCTATTTATTAACGATCTAAAGGAACTGAGAAGAAGGATAAAGAATATCCTTTGAAAAAAATATTCTCCAAGATGACTTCCGTTTAGAACCGTCCAGTTGGAGTCATTGTTAGTTATTGAAAATGACGGAGTTCTGTTCCGCACGAATGTATGATGTTGAGAAAATTGTTTGCTTAAAATTGTTTTATAATTTATCCGATTTCTATAGAGATTGCGTTTTCTTGAAGCCTGTTCGTAGATTTAGTTAAAAGCGTTTAATTTCTCTTCTTTTTTTTCTAGTATCCGGAAATAGGAGATTTTCTTTCTTGAAAACAAGGAGGAATCCTACACGATAGTGAACTAAAATATAGTTTTTACTATCAGAAAATAAATACTATATAAATTCCATGAAAATCAGCGTTGGGAAAAAATACTTTCAAGAGCATCTGAGAATGAAGAATAAGAATTATAGTTCAGTAGTTTGAAACTGACAGTTTTAAGTGCTAATAATATCTTTTGAGCATGTGATATATAGAATGTTTTCTTGAAAAATGCATAAGCCGTTTGTAGGATTCTTCTAACACATTCCTATTGCCTACATTTTAAGTACTCTTAAAACTTTTAGTCATAACATTTTAAAAGCCCTTTCTCAAAATTTCATTCGTTCTTTGATTAAATATTTGTATTTTAAACTCTCAAATGAGATCTTTCTTTTTCAAGGTACATAAACAAATCTTTAATATATATTTATTTTATCAGTAATAAGCAATAATTAAATATGTTGTATTTCATTTACCTATCCTCTTCATGTTAATAACTCTAAGTAGAGCTTGTATAATGTTTTTTTTTCTTATTATGTATAATATACATGTTATTTATAAATCTGCATCACGTTTTATATGTTATAGAACTGTTTTTCTGTTTATGTGTATCCTGTAACTTCAAAATTGTTTATCGCTTGAAAAACAAAAGAAAGAAATTGTATTGTGTTCTATACATTGGCCCCTATATAGGGGAGCAAGGGGGGGGGGGGCTCGAACCTCCCCTTGGAAATTGTAACTTTTTTGCTTTTAGTACTTTTTTTGTGCAAAAATATAAAAATATTTCTTCTCCAGCCATTAATGAATAAATAATTAAAAATGTCAAATTTTAATGACTCTAATCTGTCCTAAAATCAGCCTCCACGGGGAAAATATCCTGCTAAACCATGGTTAAAATTTCTGAGCCCCCCTCCCTTACAGTTTTGCATATGGACGTCCATGGTTCTATATAAACAAATTTTTTAGAAACTCATTCCAAACCAGTAAATCCAAGAAAATTGGAAAGTATGGCGGCATCTGGGTTGCTAATCCTAAGCATACTCTGAAAATATTTCCAAAACATCTACTCCTAGAAAATTATTAGAAGCATCATGCAGATTTCATTAACGTCGTACTTGTTAAAGTTATCAGTTGATGCCCTTCTCCCGACGGCAGTCAAAATTCCTTTACAAATCACCTAACCCTTATGAAGAAATATTTCCGAAGTTTCGTACACCCATTTGAGGAGATGTGCCATGCTGTCAAAAGCGAACCTCGAGCCGTCAAGAGGAAACTGCTTTTTTACTCTCCAACATTGAAGACTAGGAAGAGGTTCAGAGGTTTGAGCACTCCGTAATTGACCCTTTCAAGCAAGGTTTGCAAGATACGGTAAAGACCGCTTTTCATCACACTTTGGCAACTGCAATTTATTTCATGACAAAGAGGATTGGCTCTTTTATTTCTTTCTCTTTTTGAATCCTGAATTATTAATGGAAACTGTTCAGAATTTTTAATGAGATGGCTGCGAAGCCGAATTGATTTTCTTTTGTACTACATAAATGTACCGGAAAAAGCTAAAATAAATGGTGAGCTGGGATGCTTGTTTTAATTAAAGCCTTTCAGAGAATTAAAGGTAAGAATGAAAATATAGTCGAATCCACTTGTATTTAAAACTATTTTTATCTCAAATGTGAAATTTCTAAAAAAGAACACTGATTGCTCATTTTATGTGAAAGAATTAATTAAATAATTTCTGAAACATAGTGATCTTTTCTATTAACGCATGGAATACCTGAAAGTCAATAAAATACACTGAAAGTATTTCTCTGCACCTAAGCATTTCGTACTTTTAAAATAGGACTAAACATATTTAGATATAATAGGACATAGTGCAATTCGGATCTTTAGTACGGTAAACTGGGGCTACTTGGACCCGAAATTTCATATTTTTTGCGAGTTTTAAGAATAAAACCATAATGTGCACTGATAACCTTGTTTCTACCACTTTTCAGACGTTCTGCTACAACCTTAAGCTTTTTTTAAACAACAATTTTAACTCTTCATATATTTTTTCTATTTTTAAAAATTGGGTTCAAGTAGCCCCACGCTGGAGCTACTTGGTCCCACTCAGCGAAAAAGCTGTAAAAAAGGTGGTGGTATCAAGAAGGACCAATGCTTTTGAAAAAAAAAAAAAAAAACTCAAAACATACATTCTAGTGAGCAAACTATTTATATAAATTGCAATCTATTTATATAAATTAATATAAAATCAACATACATTCATAAAAACATATTTTTAGGCAAACATAATTTCTCAAATAGAAATGTAATCTAACTACAGCTAAAACCAATTGAAATGCTCATTATTTAAGTATTAGAAAGAATGAAAACTCCTCTCTTCAATGGCTTGGGTGGACTGTTTTTCTCTGATATTATTTAATACTTGCTTTTCCTCGCTACAAATAGTACAGGAATAGACCAGGCTTGTTTAGTGAATGATCTTTTAATTTCCTTTTTCGAGTTGATATATGTAATTCAAAATGGGCTGATGCCACAGAAGAGAGGCTCAGAAAAGTTCCAATAAAAAATAAAATTACATTTTTGATACAGTTAACGAATGCACTAGAGTTTATTAGTCATTTTCCAAAAAAAAAAAAAAACCCTTCCCATTCTTCAAAACATAGTAAAATGTCTTGACATTTATATTTAAAGCCGTGACATATCAATTTTTCAAACTCAGAAACCAAAGAAATTAAATCTCTGCCATTTACTTCTTTCTGCAGTTGCACATACGCCAATTAGTATTTGTTATTTTTACCAAATAAACTTATCGTATTTAGAAATGCGACGCGATATTTTTTTCACACAGAGTTCTTTGTACATAAACCTTGACAAATCCTCCGGAGGTTTTTTGTCGTTTAAACTTAATCTAAAACTTATGTCAAAAAAAAAAAAAGAGGTAATATTTCGCTACATTATGAAGTTACAGGTATGACAGCGACGGTATAAATTTAAAGTTCAGAAGCCAAGAAAATGAAATCCTTGCTACTGTTCTTTTTCCACAATGCTACCTACGACTACAGCACTGTGCCTTGAGCTTAGACGTCATCCACATCAAACCGCAAAACGGGCCATGTTGGGACAATGCAGTATAATTTTTTTCTTCAGCATAGAGTTCACGGTGAAAAAACAAAGTTACCGCTGTGTGAAGTCTTCGGCATTCTACCCGTAGGGTAAGGTGGGTCTGTGCAATTCAATGGTTGAGTGACCCGTAGACATTGGATGCATAATCAAGAACGTTCCCCTCCACTTTTGTTGCTATATTCATTCGAAAATATCATATGTTTATACACATATAATATTCCCTTCAGCTCCCGAAGAGAAGTTTGAGAATAATGACAGAAGAAGACAGGAACTTCAACGTTTGATACGAAAATTGAGACCGGGCTATGCCCAATCTATTTAGGTTCGGCAGCGAAATGACACTTGACGTTATGCTGCTAAGGCTATCCCGGAATTCAGACGCCTGGTCGAATGAAAAAAATGGCTCAGATATGCTTCATCCGTTTTTCTGTATGCTTGAAGGAATTCAATAAAGTTTGTGCCGAAGGCTAGAATAGATCTTCTACGCATTGATATGCGCATCAATAAATCATTATGGGTGATTTTATTGTTGATTTGTTTTTTAACAAAAAAGTTGCAATTTTACGGTGCCTTCTGAAAAATGGATTTTACTGAAAAAGACAACATGTTTGCGAGAACATGTAACCAACTTTCATTTAGGAAAAACCATGATGTCAACTATTATCATAAGCAATGTCAAGCTCGTGCCCATGAAATTGGTAATGCCACCATATCACGCTGCTCGAGAATAGTGTCTTTGTAACACCGTAGTGTCCTTAGTGTCATCCATGTTACACGACTGTAGTATCATAATAATGATTAAATTATATTTTCAGAGTGCTCCACCGTTTGCCGTTTGTAAAGGAAATCAGGTGGCTAGTCTGGCACATGTGCTTAGAATAAGATTTTTATTAGTTTTCTCATTTAAATAACGGCTAGAAAATGATTTACAGTAACCAATAACGAAATTTAAATTGCACGAAAAGAGTTAAGGAAATAACGCCTTGTCGCTCTAAACGCTCGAAAAGTCAAATGCAAAGAGAACAATGTATTTATTGTAAAAGATTTACTTGTGCAGCATTATTAATATTTTTCAAAGAACGAAATCTGTTAATAAAACTGTATGCAACAATCTTCTTTAACTAATTATTGTAATTACTTATTTAACATTTAACATTGGTTAAAAATAAAGGCTTGGAACATGATTTATTTCATTGAATAAATGTTTTGAGGAAGATTGATATTTATGCATCAAGTTCTAGCAAATTCATAACGAATAATTTTCAAAAGCTCGATGAGTTAGCTACTTTTTCAAGTCAATAATCGTTTTACACGTTTAGGTAAAAAATTGCATACAGAGAAGAATTTACTGCCTTAAACTTAAGCAGTATAATTGAAGTAACAGAATTAATTTCAAAAATTTTGAAATTTAAGATAGACGACCAGCTGTAATGTAGAAACACTTTACAGCTGCACTTTTACCCTCTACCAAATTTCAAGGAAAGTAGTTTATATTTTGACAAATGTAAGGCAATTCAATTTTTTTCTACATATAAAACATCAGTTAAAAATTCACTTATTACTAGGAAGATGACAAGTGAAAAGCGTTTGATATAATATTCATTCACTAAATATTTCCTACAATTACGTTTTTAAATGTGGCTACTGTAGCTATAGAGACATAAACATCTTTCTGATTAAAAATAAAATAAGATACTACAACTTTGATCAACCAATTCCATCAGTTTTCTTCCTCACTGATCATAAACCACTGAAGAATTCAAATGAATAAAAAACGCAAGTTCACTGGAAGTCAAACAATTAAGTCAGACACGAACATTTTATCGCATCGTTGAATTTGTTTTATACCTTTTGTGTACTTAATTTTCATACAAAAGCAGAAGCAATTGAAGATATTTTATTAATGCATTAAAAACTGTCTTTCTGTCAAAAGTTGTTACTTCATGAAGCGAGACACGCGGTTAAATTTTTCAAGAATATCAAATTCATTCTTCCGTGAACACTATTTGTAACTTTATTCTTGACAACGCTTTAGAAGGCAAGGGATATATTTGTTTAAGATGACTGAAATCTTTAAGGAGGATTAAATATTATGTGAAACAAAAAGGACATTTGTATAATTACATAATGTTTTTATTTTACTCTTATTTATTTTTCGACAGTCAAAGCACACAATATTCTGTTAAATCGCGTTTGCGTTATAGTCGAGTAAGTCTAAACGGAGCATATTTATTTTTTCTTTGAATACTTTTCGAGCTAGAAAATTTAAACGTGTGAATCTAATTTTTCTCTTCGGAAATGTAATATATCATCTTTAATGCTAAGAGGAATGTTTTAAATGTAATCCTTGAATATAATTCAAAGCATCGTTTTAAGCTTAATATTCTAATTTCAGCTTTTTATTTAAATATAGACTTTGAGGAATAATGGGGCGTTAAATTTTATTTATTCTTCACATACGTTCAGAAATGCAGACAAAAATAGCATTGACTTTAAAATATGTCTTTTAATGAATCGTATAATATTACCTGCCTTTCAGTGAAGCAATTCTTATTCAAATGAAGACTTGAACTTCGTTGGAAAATTAGATTCCGATGTTGCTTTTCATTATTAGCACATATTTTGAATTTTAGATAACACTCGAAAGGATTTAGTAATTCATGCCCTTTGGAGCAATTTGCAAAATGTTTTATTATATATGTACATTTGTTATTCTACGCTCTTTTAAGTTACATGGATAACGTCAACAAAATAGATTTCTTCATGTGAATGTTTTGATCCCTTGCGAATTACAAGGCAAGATTTTATTTGAAAACGAGCTGATGTGTGCCTCACATGACTTCCTTTTACTCCGATTTAATGTTATTTTCCCATTATTGGTAATTTTAATGTGATTCAATAGTTTACTCTCTAAATATCACCAACAATAGCCAAATTAAAACCAGATTTTAAAAAAATTGCCAAATTTGTCGCAAGTTGGCGACCAAAAGACTGGCGATATATCGCCAAGTGTCCGCCAAGTTGTAACACCACTTGAGTTTACATTGAAATTAACAATGATTCCTCCCCCAAAAAGGGGCAAAAGACCCTCTGAAAAACACCCGAATGCAACCAAAAGGGGAAGTGCACAACTAGATTCCACTAGGGGAGTCCACGTACTAAATTTCAACTTTCTAAGACATACCGTTATTGAGTTATGCGACATACATACGCACATACGCACATACATACATACATACGTACATACAAACGTCACGAGAAAACTCGTTGTAACTAACTCGGGAATCATCAAAATGGATATTTCGCGTGTCTATACGTTCTTAGGCCCTTATCTACGTGTGGTCGAGTCGAAAGAAAAACTCAACATTCATTCGGGGGTGAGCAAAATGGCACCAACATGTGTCACAAATCCTCTGCTTACTAAAAATTCAAAAGAACTTGTTTGTACCAAAGTTTAAAATTTATACAGTTAAAAATAAAACATAAATTACAATTAAGTGCAAAATTTAACATTAAAATTGATTTTGAAAAAAAAAACTATATGACTTTGTAAAATTCAATTAAATTTTTTTTAAGTAAAATATTTGGATAAAAATTAAGCTCTGAATATTTTGCAATTTTAGAGAGATACTGGTATTGATACTTTTTGTTCCATGAATTGTTTTAAACACAGTATAAATTTTAACGAGCTGCCTTACTTTATTAAGCCATGATTTCGGAATCAAAAGTCACTTGCCACAGCATAAAACTTAGTATTTTTACATATTAAGCAAAATACCTTCAAGTACTGTCACTCAAAAATACTCTTATTTTAATCTTTAATTTCCTACTCCACAATTTAATTTATTATTATTCAACGGAATTTTCAAATTTTTACATTTGATATAATTTTTTTTTCCAATGAAAATATTGTTTTTCTTTTAACTAAAGTTCATTTAATTCGCAGTTTAAATACTTGCAAATTCAGTAATTTATATTAAAATATAATCCTTGCATTCAATGTTCACTTAAAATAATACTAAAAAAAGTAAGTACTATTCTTTGTATTCGTTTAACTCCCGTTGTGCTACGCCTATAAAGCTAAATGGAACTATTTCAAAAAGAATTCGTTCCAGTAGGTTGCAAATAATAACTTGCCTTTCCTGGAAGAGAAAAACCATTACCTTCTAACCACGTATAAATACCCATTAAAGTAGTTATTTATGCGCAAAAGGAAAAAGAACATAGATATTTTAAGGGTTTAACTTCAAAACATCAAGAATAGTTATTCCTTAATTACCTTAACCAGTTACGAAGACAGCTGGTTACGTTCATATACCTACTTTCTTTATCTATCTTTGAAAAAAACTAATGATTTTCTGTAAAGAACACGATGTAAAAAAAAACATTTCAAAATAGATAATGAGCAGATCGTTTTCAAAAAATGTTTTTCAGTCTTTTAATAATGAATTTACATAAATCCTTCCCGAAAGGTTATCACAAACGTTATTAAATACAATACAATAAAATGTTAGGTCCTTCTCAGAATGTGATTACATTATTTTTTATCCATTTAATACTATATATAAAACCAATAATAATGCTTCTTTTTTCTTTTTTTTAGTAGCATTATTACGTTAGTGGGTGGTCAAAGCATTTTAAGCATTGATAAAGACGAATTATGGTAATTATATAAGTTAATTTTGCAAATAAGTTAGCAAACAATTTTCAAGAATGAACCTAGATTTTGTGCTTTTGGAACTTTTCAAGCACTGCATGTTTTCAAGGCTTTTCTTGATTTTAGTCATCGGTTTAAAAACGAGTTTTTTTTACCATATCAGGCAGTGAGAAGCAAAGGGAAATAAGTGATAAAATTAATAATTTGGAGAAAATCAGTAAAAATGGTAGAAGAGCCTCTCCTCTCTGTTTTAGGGCAAGAGATACTGGTAACTCTGATGGGTGCTGCTTACAGCATGATTTGGGGAGAAAAAACAATGAAAGCCTACCTTGGATCTGAACTTTAAACGCGTTTTACTAGAAACATTAAGTACTTACATCCGTTTGCTTCTTACTGCCTCATATCCTTTTTTTTTACATACCTTCTAGAATCATGCCCATCGCATGCCTATAATGAGCTGCTGTTAGACTCCGGCAAGCCATCAGCGTTACATGAGACCTTAAAGAATTTTCATCCATATCATCACCAGGCTCGAAAAAGACAACAAGCTCTGTGTTGGACGAAACGGTTCGAACTGTCTCAAACACTGGTTCACCCTTAACCAGTGAGCCCAATAGGTTGACTTCATTGCTTAGTGTGGAAGAGAACCTCAGGAACCTGATCCAGTTGCAATGCCGGACTCTTTGGCAATCCATTTCCTGAATCTCATCGTAGCAACCGAACCGGTGGCGAACCTAAATTGAACGATAGAAATTTTTGTTAGATTGTTATTGCAAAACGTAGATTTTTTACATTTTGCAACAAGCTGTACTTTGGATGATTAATGTGGCATTTGTTTAACTTAACTAGGTTTATTATCATTGGAGCAGGGGAGAAGGGGCAATATTCACTTTTGAGAACACATAAGAGCCCATAACGTATACCGGGGGGGGGGGGGGGTCATGAAATTGTGATAGTTTATGATCTATAAATTATAAGGGGCAGAGCAGGGGTAGCAGAAAGTATGATGTTTTGCATTCTGGTTGGAAAAATATTTTTAATTGCGATAGGTTTGTGTAATATACAATGACACGTGACAGGGGGAGGGTAGGATTAAGGTGAAGTGTGACGCTTTCTGGCAATGGAGGGGGCTCAACTGCGAAGAAAAAGAGTATGTCATCATTAATGGAAAACCTCTCAGAAACTTTTGTAAGCCAAATTGCCTGGTCTAATACAGTGTATCCAGTGTTGTTAGTAGGTAAGGCAAAAAAAAAAAAAAAAAAAAAAAAAAAAAAAAACATAAGAATTCTTGATAAATTTATTATTAAAACTAAACTAACGAAGTATCCTACACGAGGCTTCACAAATGTTTTTATCTTCGCTTCAACCACGACCGATTGCTATTCCAGTAAATATAAAATGCAACAAAAGAAAGTAAGAAACTCGTCTACAAAAATCGTCAGCTCGTTCTAAGTAAAATGAAATATTTTTCGTAAAATTAACCGTAACGATCTGTGTTAGTTGATATAAAGATAAGAAAATAATTGGAAACAAAAATTGAGCAATAGTGCTATTATCTTCCTCTTGGGAACTCTTTACGGCAAATAAATGGTAAAAATTAAAAATTAAAATTGAAGCTCCATTCTCGTATATCAATAGCTAATGTTACAGCACATGAATTTTGTATTTCATTTCGAATTTTGATGTAAAAAAAAATGTTGTCGTTAATGCAAAGAGAGATCGAATACCTTAAATTAAAAACTCCGGAATAAGAAATATACGCTTTAAAGTAAAGGAAATGAAGACAATCTGTCAAAACCCCAGCCTAAAAACTGTTCTCATAAAACAAGTTCAAGAACTCTAATGGTATTCTTTTTTAGACAGTTCAATTTTTTCTCATATTATGAAAGTCAGAAAAAAAAAAGGGAAAAAGGTTGAAGAGTACAATTTGCTCTACTTCCTGCTGCGCTTGTTCGCTCACGATCAAGACGGTAGCCACGAACTTTCTTTCTTTTGTTTTCTCTCTCATTCAGTTTTTCGCATTCTTTGCCAGCGCTTTTTCTTTCTCATTAATTTTCATTTAACGGATTTTCGCTCCCTCTTACTCTCCCAATTTAATGTCTCTCGGCAAAATTGGAATTGATCTTTCTGAAGAACGTGATTTAAATATATTCCTCAAGCAAAAAGGCGATCGTAGCAAACTTAGTATGCATGAAATATTGGAGAAATATTTTGATTATGCTCAATTTAAACGGAAGGAAAACGTGACAAGAGAGTTATTTGGTTTATTTTCAAGGACAATATGGATGGATCATTTGCAAACAAATAATGCAAATTGAATTGTTTATTTGTTTAAAGGCAACTTCGGCAGTTAAAGGCTTTGAACTAAAGGGAAAACGATTAAAATGTAGATTACTTTCTTTAGAAACATTGTATTTCTGGTACTAATTATCTATTTGTGATAGTATACAAACGTATAGTCTGTGGATGAAAAACTTATGTCTGCTACCTTTCGTGTTATGTATTGTTTTAGATTTCGTTCACAGCTCTGCTATTGCAGCAAAGAATACTACAGATTACATTTATTGGTACGCTATTGCAGTTAATGATAATTCAGATTGCGTTTATTGATCTGATATTGCACTTAGGAAGGCTTGAAATTACGTTCATTGTTACCCTATTGTATTTAGGAACATTACAGAATACGTTCATCGATACCCTATTGTATTTAGGAACATTACAAATCACGCTCATTGTTGCCTTATTGTATTTATTAACATTTAAAATTATGTTCAAACCTACTGTATTCAAGAACATTTCAGATTACATTCATCGTCATACTACTGCACTTAGGAACATTTAAAATTAAGTTCATTTTTACCCTATTGTATTTAGAAACATTTCAGATTGCGTTCATCGTTACGCTATCACAGTTAGGATTACCTCCGATTGTTCGCTTTTCAATAGGAATATTTTGAATTACGTTTATGGTTTCGCTATTGTAGTGAGTAGTATTTTCGATTTCACTCAATATTACGCTATCACAGTTAGGAATACTTCAGATTGCGTTTACTGATCCGCCATCGCAACTAAAAATATTTCGGATAAGGTTCATTGCTCCACTATTGCAATTACGAATATTCTGGACGTCCATTGTTCCATTATTGCAGTTAAGAAAACATCAGATTACGTTTATTGTTTTGCTACTGCAATAAAGAATGCTTCAGATTATGTTAATTTCTCTGCCTTCACAGTTAAAATGTAATAATTGAAGTCTAATGTAATCGAAGACTAAGTTTATTGTTTCACTTTTTTCGTTAGAGATATTTCGGATTAATTGCTCCGCTATTGCAGTTACAAGTACTTCAGACCACTCTCCTCGCTCCATTATCGTAGTTAGCAATATTTCAGATTACGTTTATTGTTCTGCTATTAAAGTTAAGAATATTTCAGATTGCTGTTATTGCTCCATTATCGTAGTCAGCAATATTTTGGATTACGTTTATTGTTCTTCTATTGAAATTAAGAATATTTCAGATTGCTGTCATCGCTCCATTATCGTAGTCAGCAATATTTCAGATTACGTTAATTGTTCTGCTATTGAAGTTAAGAATATTTCAGATTACTCTCATTGCTCCATTATCGTAGTCAGCAATATTTTGGATTTAGTTTATCGTTGACCTATTGCAGTTAAGAATATTTCAGATTACTGTCAATGCTCTCTTATAGTAGTCAGAAATATTTCAGATTTAGTTTATTGTTCACCTATTGCAGTTACGAAGATTTCAGATAACTCTCATTGCTCCATCATCGCAGTCAGCTAAATTTCAGATTGCGTTTATTGTTCTGCGACAGCTGTTAAGGATATATTGAATTACATATATTTAGTATTATATTCAGTGTTTTACTTTTGAAGTTAAAAACATTGCAGATTACGTTGATTATTAGGTAAACACGCAGTTGTTATACATATTGTCAAGTAAACAATCTCAGATTTTAGACGCTTATAATTTTTCGCTTTCTATAAAGCAAATACCAATTCATGTTTCGAAAAAAATTGTAAAACATATTTTCTTGAACTGAAGGAAAAAACCATGAACGTTCGATTCATATTCATATATAATCAGCATTGCTTTAATAGAGCAATAAAGAAGAAAAACACTTAAAACAAACTAATATTTCAGGCTAGCAAACTAGTATTTCAGGCCAAAAAAGAATGAGCATTAAAACGGAAGTTTCTGAACATTTTTATAAATTTCTAAATAAAAAAGTACCTTTAAGCTAAAAAAGTAACGGAAAGTTAGAAATTTTTCAACAAACGAAATCAAATGAATAAGATAAACGCAGTAAAAAAATAACACAAATAACATGTTATTTGTAAATAAAATTCCTTAGTTTTTATTATCAATCACAACAGATGTTTTTACTAGTTAATATTCATAAGTTACGGTTATGTATATATCGTTCTAATTCCAATTGGCACATTACTAAATTGAAATCACGAAGCAGTTAAAAGCACATTAAACCTGTTTACTACCAAACATATCATTATATCTGGTCAACGCGCGGCAGTTCTATTTAAATCCAGGAGAACAAAAGTCTTACCATCGGCAAGAGCAAAATGGGAGAGAAAATCTTCATTAACATATGCTTTCAGAGATAGCTCATAGCGATAGCACTCCAAATAACAACAAATCCGTCAACCGAAAAGGCATATCTTCCAACGGAAAGAACATTCCACAATTGAAACAAAAGATTCGAAAGTCCCCCGAACAGAAGGAAGCTAGCAAATGAGTTTATAAAAGTAAAAGAAAGGATAGGCAACCGATACTAATGTCCGTCATTAGGATGGCGTTCGCTTTTGTTCCTGGAATAGTATAGTTATGGTGTGATCGTTATCTTTCTGAAGATGGACAGAGTCTTGAGATAAATACCGTAGATTGACTTTTTGGGGTCCATTGCATCACCTGAACCGGAAAAACGGTTCCACACTGCTGACCATCGCGTGCTTTTTTAGCCTTAACCTTTCACCGGGGATCATATATCAAGTGATTTTACTAACTGTAGAAAGATTTACTGTTTTCGCACGCTCAGGGTGCGTTTCGTAAAATAAAATAAAAAAAAAATAGTTTATAGAATCTTCTACAGCAGGGATCAGCAAGTAATTTTAGTTGGGGTCTGGATTCTTTTGAAAATTTCTACTGAGTTATTGAAAAAAACCTTCATATTCTACACTTACCCATTAAACACTTAAATCAGTCACGCAATGGCTTTTTAAATATTAGATAAAGTGAAAAAAAGTGGTTCCTAAAAATATACCTACGCAAGTAAGCCTACACAAAAATATTCAAAAAATATTTCTCTGAGTAATTTCTACTTTTAAATTATCTCTAGCTGTACAGTATTATACCTTTTGCGGTCTAACTTGAACCGCGGTCCGCCATTTGCCGACCACTGTTCTATAGGATTGATTGCAATTTGTCTCTGTACTTTAACCAATACAGAAAAAATATTATTGAACTAATTATTCCATATGAATTCATGAAAAAATGAAATAAAACTTTAACTAGTGATTTTCTGCGTAAGTAAAAAAAATCGAAACAACAATTTGACGAATCAGTTTCTAAATTACAATTTGACAAATAAAACGAAAACTTTTAAAAGACGATACATTAAAAAAAAAAACAGATATTTAAAATTAAATGCGATTGCAAGGAGCTATTTATCATTACGTATGAAAAGCACCTTTGTTGTGTAAGTAGTTTTCTTTGAGCATTAAAAAAAAATATATCCTAAAGCTACAATCAATTTCAGTCATTTGTGTCCTTGTAGCTTGTTCTTTGACAAGAAAACTAATTTTCACTTTTATTTTTGCATGATAGTTGCACATGAAATGTCAAGAAAGTAGGACAACTAACTGAGAAAGTTAAATTCCCAAGATTTTCCTTTGCTAGTGATTTTTCTCGTTCCAAATAACATCCAATGCATCAACCGACCCTCTCCCCTGAGGTGATATGTGATCACTTGTCCCCGACCTGGAACCAAACAAAGAACCAAAAAAACCGACAGGAAGATCCAAAAATCGGATAAGTAATCCATTCCGGTTGTAATAACCCCACACCTTAATAAATACGCCGCTTGACATCGCCACGGGGCTTTCAGCGAATAAATAATAAAATAAAAGAACACAAAGATACGTACATTAAAAAGTTCCTAAATGACAGATCCGACGTTCGACACGCACACGACATTATCGTTCTGCCTACCCCCACTTCCTCTTTGCCCCCTTAACCGCTTCGGTGCTCCAGAATTAAAATAATAATCAAAGGTTTTCTTTTTTCCCTTTAAATCCTTCTTTTGAAGATGTCCACTAACCATTATCGCGTTTAGCTTTTGTATCTTTTCCAACCTCCTCCTCCCTGTGCTCACTTTAGCGAGACGTAATTTACGATTCCGACTTGATGTGGGTTTTGTTTGTATTTTCATTCCCTTTAACATGCGATGAGTCTGTTTTTAAAGGGTATTTAGAGGTGTTATCTTGAAGATTGATCCAACTTTTCCAGTAGGGGTTTCTAATTAGCTGGGGGTTTTGGCGGAAAGGTATGTTTCTCCTCGACATCATCATGGTATTTGCTTCCGGTGAAAACCGAGGTCAATCAGAAGCAACGGTTTTGATTTTTTATGTATACACTCCGGTTAATCCTTTCTATGCCCTGGAGCCAATCGTCTTCAAGGACCCCTTTTTCAGGACTTTTAAACAAAGTAATTTTTTTCTCCAAGCCTGGGTTCTTTTTTATGCTTATAATCAATCCCTTTAGCCCTCTGTGTGCTTGAGGCTATTTTCCCTTCAGCATGTCTTTTCTTTTGCCCCTTTAAACACAATAAATTATTTGCTTCATTTTTTAAGACTTTTTTTTATGCATTCGATGTCTCTTTCTTAATATATTTAGATACATTCAAGTTGAGAAATATATAAAAAGTTTTGACTCTTGGTACTCAAGTGTACTGGGGCTTAAAAAAAGCGTCTGCATTTACAAATTAATCGTTTGTACGCAGAAAAGAAGGAATAAATGTCGATGAGGACATTGTCTTTGGTGAAATGTATTCTCCGTCATGTATCACTCCATGTATTTTGCCTTTTTTTTTTTTTTACATTACCTAAACTTTTTCTATGAAGCAAGTTTTCACCCTCAAGATGCAAGTTAGTCTTAAGTTTTTGTGTCAATCTCCCATACCTTCGAAACACCCAAGAATGTTTAAGATATCTCAGGATAGCTTTATTTCAAGTACATGTATCCATCTCGTACCTTCCCTATGAGATTACTTTGCTTATAATCACTTGTTGTTCGATAAATTATTTTTAAAAAAAAGATGTTTTTTTTTTATTTATTTTTTTTTTTTATAAATGCATATAGCCAAAAGGAAGTAAACTTCTTGTCTGAATAGTAATTAAATCTTTACTCTTTGAAAACATTCAAAGGCTTGACTACGTTTCTCTTTGAAAATACTCAAGATCTGATGAATCTTATAAAATGCATAAATTCCGTATTAAGCTGTATTTTAGATATAAACGCTAATAGAAGCACGTTTAGAAGTTTTAAAGCATTTTCAATTAAAAATATTATAAGACACCAAGTTGATTAACTATTTGTCAAATTTAATCGTTAGATGATTAGTAATAGTTTTCGATTCATACGTTTAAACAAAAGAGTATCAGCTAAACCTGGCAGTTACTAAAATCGTTCAGAATGGATATGTTGTGAATATATGTACACTTATCAAATTTACTTAACTCTGTTCAAATAAGACTGAATATAAGCTTTCGAGACAAATTTAAAATAATTCACAGTTAGTAGAAAGATCTATCGCCTCAATGAACTTTAAAGCGCTTGCTTATTATAAACACCCAAATAAACCAGTTAATGTGAGGCTAATAAAGTTTAAGTATAACTACAAAATTTCATCTCAGTCTGATTTTAAAACCTTGTGCGAGAAGAAGTTTTTTTTTCTAATATTTTATATGGAAAAAAGTAATGTATAAAGCATAAAGCTACTAAACTTTTCACCAAAAATTGTATGTTAATTCATACAAAACAACTTAGTTTTCATTCAATTAAAAAATGCTAATCTGACCCAAATATAAAAGTTTAGGATTTTTTTTCCTTTACATAAATACTTTAAATTTATATAGAAATTTCTGATGATGTCTTGAAAAGTAAAACATTAAAAGAAAAGAAATTTCTGAGAATCTCTTGAAAAGTTTAAAAAAAAAAAAACATCTATTTTTCAACATCAATATTTTAAAATAATATTTCCTGGGTACATATTCATTTGAAGGTGAAGAGAAAAAAATCTCAGCATGGGTTAAAACATCAAACTGTGTGTCTAGATCTTACAATTTTATTTTCTGCACGTGTAAAATGAATCTCGCGTGAGAAATTTAAAGTTTCGTGATGTATGTTATAATGTTACTGACATAGTCTAGTACATTCTCACGCTACACAACGGCGTTAAGTTATTTGCACTCAAAAACACCGTTGAAACCTTTTCAACGAATTTAACAAAATCAGACATTTAACGTTAACTCCGTTACAATCGGATATACGCACGAATACCCATTAAGAATCTATTTTCGACACATTCTCCTTAAACGTTAAAAACGTCCAATCCCCAGAAACATGATGTGTTTGATAAGTAACATGTAGTTTATATAGTTTGATAGATTCTTTCTAACTGCTTGCGTGTGGCCCATCACATACGTAATTTTCATTCCTAAAATGTTACACCATTGCGTAGGACGAGTCTTATTCCCACGGTGCACCATGGCGTTAAGTTATTTGAAGGTAAACGGGGCGTTATATTCCTACAAATGTTGGCATCGATGAGCAGTGAGCCAGAAAATGAATTCAGTACCATTACTTTACATTCCTCATAACGGTTAATTCCAGGCTCATCGCGTAATTAAGCGACTACTTAGTAGTTGAAGCTCAGGTTTCTGGAGACTTTTAGACACATTCACACGGAGTTGAGATGGTTATCGATAAAAACGTTTAGTTGGGACCCGCGTGGCATTTTATCTTTGCTTCCTAGGAAGTGAAAAAAGCCAATTTGATCGTTGATTGTTGCTTCCGAGCAGCGTTGCAGAAAAACGTTGTGTTTAACGGACAAATTTTTATAAAATTATGTGATGAGTGCCTGGAATATTAATTTCTTCTTTGTCTGCGTTTTTATGAAAGGTGCTAATCGCAGTTAAAATACAAATGAGATTGCAACGCTGTTAGAAATCTCGTACACAATATATATATTTATTTATATATATATATATATATATATATTAAAGTGCGAAAGAGGAAAATTTATTTGAAAATGGTAACTTTTTTTAAACAGAAAATTAAAACAGAAATTTAAAAATTAGTTCATTTATAAGCAGAAAGATGATCAAATTTAAAATTTCAGTTTAATTTATATCTAAAGACCCGTATTATATTTTAAATGAAAAAAAAAAAAAAAAGACTGAAGACGCGTTTGTTGAAATTGTAATTGATAACCGAAATAGGACATTAGAGAAAGAAACTAGATTTTGTTAGAATACAACGTAGCGAAGAAAAAAATTAAATATAAATTACAAACCAAATTATAGATTAAGAGGTAATTAAAAAAAGTGAGATATACTCGAAAACTAAAATTATGGATGTAGTTTTGACAATGCTTGATAAAAAAAAAACTTTAAGTAAAATGCATTTTTTAGTGAGATTAAAATGTGCTGTTATGGAAATTATCATTAGCAATCAATAAACTGTCAAATAATAGAGAAACTATGAGTCTGGTTCTGAACAGACCACAAGGAATCTTTTAATGTGCACTTCCGAGAGACCTTTAATTTTAAAATACGAATAACGACTTTACAGAAAATGAGTTACCAAAGTTGGAAGTCATTACCTTATCAAATTCGGACAGAAAATATTTCATACAAGCACAGAATGCTTAAGGAATTATGTTACAGAAATTAATTAAACACCGTAAAGGATCTACGTATATTATGCCGAAATAATTAGGAAACAAACCATTAAGTAAATATAATCATTAACGAAAAAAATCATATTAAATAATCAATAATGAATAATGAAGTAACATCTCATCTTAGTTTAAAACTAGAAAAAATATGAACCATTCCCGGTTTGTTTATAGAATTCATTTGCAATTAACGTTGTTTATTCAAATAATGTCCTGGTTAAGCAATTAAGGTTAGTATAAATACATAACATTAATAACATAAAAATACAAATCAATTCCAAATTCGGAAAAAGTGAATCAAATACTTTATACTTAACTCTTTCATAAGAGTGGGCCATTCAATGAGAATCAGTGAAAAGAAATCAAGTTTTTTAAAGATGAACAATCCTACAGTGTAGTCTAATATTAGCTGCTAGTACGAAATATAGAGGGAAAGGTATATTTCGTTGAAGTGTTGCTAAAGGAATCAATCCATTACAATAATTGCTATAATTTGTTCGAAGTGAGGGTTGCATTACGGGAATGAACTATCAGGAAATGCAGCAAGTATGTAAAGCATTAGGAGCGGAAAAAGTACGAATAAAAGTTGAACAGGACACTTCATTTAAATCTCGTTTATCATTGTGTCAGACTTGCGCAAATTTCAGTCGTAGGCTGCATTAAATATTTATGTAGGAAATGATACCTTTTTCTGATGATATACAGGAACCATTTCTTCCCCATGTCCCACAGCTAAGTCCAGGTCAGAGTGTCTGTAGGATTTGCAAGTTTCTAAGTCAGCCCATGGGGTGCGAACTCTTTAAAAACCTCTGGCATCGGGAACAAAATTCAGGTTTATACGTTTTAGTCATGTGACGTCAGAGGCGTTGAGCATTTAGTGCTAAAATATCACGAAACAAAACTACTGCTTAAGGCGCATGATGTCCTTGCAACTGGAATGTGTTAAATTAGTTTGATTGATTTTTGATTGGAAGCCCCGGAGATAGTTCGTTATAGAAAGTATACGTGTTCATGTCATGCATGGCTGAACTTGAACGGAATCGAATTCTTAAGCAAACGTCCTTGATTCAAAATTTATTTATTGATTACAACATTTGAAACATCCTTTTATTTTCAGAGGTAATGTTAACTGTTTTCTATTATATCAAAACTTAAGAGAAGCATTTATTCCTCCAAAGTTGTTTCAGGCAAAAGGTTTTATTAAATACTGTACCAATTTTAATGCCGATAGCTTAAACAAGCCGTTAAACTCTCCTGTTTTTGTAACATTTTACAGAATTGATTATAACAGCCTTTCTGTCTCTTTTTGTTCACAAAAAACGGTGTTTGAAAAGTCAGTTAAAAAGTTCAAACTATTAGCAGCACGTTACCACGATAACTGTAAATATCATTAAACAAAAACAAATTAATCGAATCATATAATTTATCAAAAATATAATTATAAAAAATAAATTGTCGATTGCTATTATCGTAACAGAGCATATCCGAGAAAAAGAAGAGGTTAATCTTATTAGTAATGAACAAATATTATTGATTGATAATCTAAATTGAACAAAGTAACTAAGCAATTTCTTTTTTTGACCAGTCGTTTGCAAGATCCTTAATGCATGAATTGAACCCCTTCAAATGTATAGGGCAAATTTTCCTGAGATCATCTTCCATTACAGTAATAACATCTTATGTTATTACTATAATTAATATTTTTCTGTTCTGAAAGGAAATGTAATAGTTCGATAAGAAAAAAATAAAAAACCTTGGCATTTTTAATATTACTTCTGAAACAATCTCGTACATCAATATCAAATTTCCGAGAGCGTTCAAAAGTTTCGCTGCAACCAATGTGAAATATTAGTACTTTAAAGTAGGACAGACTAGTGTTTCCCATTACGAGTTGCATTGAGTGTACTGAAGATGCCAATTTGCTACCGTTACCAGGTTACTTTTCTACATAAATAACTTGTTATTAAGAAAAAATATGTTTCGTACAGCCGATGCAGTTACATTTTTAAAAATTAAGTGCCTCTCGTTGACCACAGCCCAAAAATATGAAATGACCAACTCTTACGTACTTTTAATGATATAATCTTATACATTATTTTCCTTAATCATCAGGATTCGTATAATCTCTAATTCGTATCTCTTCTAATTTTTTTGTGTCTCATTTCATGAATATAGTGTTTTTTAGTTAATATGTATCCCCCCTTTCCTGATTTTTTTTTGGAGGGGGGGGGGAGAAGTCAACTGAAAATTATTGATTATATATTTAGAAGAAACGAGTCTGTGAGAAGCAAAGGGATGCAAGTTGACATACAAAAGTTTTGAGTGAAACGCGTTTATAGTTTATATCATTTCAAACTCTTACTCTATAAGTAAATTTGTGAAGCGAGAATAATTTTATCTATGAAGCAATAAGCAGAGGGATGTGAGTGGAAATTTTCAAGTTTTGAATAAAACGCGTTTAAAGTTTCTTTTCGAGGTTGGCTTTCATTGACTCTTTTTAGTAAATTATGGTGTATATCAGCACCTACTAGGACTACTCTCACTATCTCTTGACCCAAAACACAAGATAGGTGCTCCTACCATTTGTAATGGTTATTTCAAAATTTCGACACATTATTCATTTTATCATTTACATCCTTTTGCTTCTCATTGCATCAAATGTGAAATAAACATTTGAGACGCATGATACGCGAAATCTTTTCACATCATGACTCTCAAATCATTAGGTTGTGATTAGAGGATATATTCTATTACCATTTGCAGTGGTTTTCTCAAAATTATTTATTTAGGTTCTTACGTCCTTTTTCTTCTCATTGCCTCAAATGCGAATTTAACATTTGAGACGTATGATACGCGAAATCTTTTCACATCATTACTCTCCTATCATTACGATGTGACCAGAATCCGACACTTTCAGGGTTAAAAGTCCATTGTCTCATTTAACGAATGATTTGTTCCTCAGTCCAAATATCTTGCAGGTATTACCAGATGCAATCTCGTATTCAGAAATCAAAAGTGCACTGTTCAATGCTGATATTGTCGTCACGGTCACTTAGCTGCCGGTAGTGCCGGTCAGTCGCCGGTCGCGTGCCGGTCATTATTGAGAGGACCGACAAGATCCGTCACGGGACATGGACGGCTGGCTGGCAATAGAGCCACCATTTCATACTCTGCAGAGCGTGTACTTCATTGTGAACGAGATCTTCTTTTGTGATCCAACAAGTGATTTTGTTCGCCGCGCATTGTGTGAGTACGCCGAGCGATAAAATGGATCGTGTAAAGGGGGTGGCGAGGGATATATCGCGTTAATTGCGTTTCCGTTTGCAGTCGAAATTGCACTCGCGTGGAAGGTATTATTTTTCTGTGAACGCTAATGTAATTATAATAATTTAGACTTGAATGAAATCACGGTTAATTAAAGACGTAAACGATTTTTTTTTTGTGTAATAAAAATCATTTGCTATAACCCTGCTTAAAGCGATTATTTAAAAGTTATAATGAAAGTTAATTTAGTAGCTATGAAATCGAGTAAGAAAACTAATCCACTTGCTGTAAAACCAAGTTTTAAATCCTGTTAACAAGTAGATAAACTAGCTAGAAAGCTAATTTATACACAGATTTGACATATCAACTCCCCCGCAATACCAAACTTGATTTTTTTTTTAAAGAAAATGAATAAATAAATTAAAAAAAAAAAAAAAACTCATATATAACTATCCGAATTTCGACCATTGAAATCTGGTCAGCCTTTATAGCTTGTATTACAACGCAGCTAATAAAATATAAATAAATACAATTTTAAAAACTGAAATGAAAGCTTGAGCTAATTTTCATCGCCAATCTTTCAAGCCAAAGTTACCGGAAAAACTAATATTACTTTATGAACAGTTGGGCTGGCTGAACTAAATAAAAGCCCCGAGTAAAATCTGATGGTCAGTTTTGCCTGAAGTGAAGAATTCATTACGATAAATTCTTATACTAAGTCTTTTATAATCTGCGCCGACAAGAACGGATTCTTTGATGTTCGTTATTCTTGATCACATAAGTTAAGTTAGGATCAAATTTAGATAAATACATTGATGTTAAATTTATAAAATTCAGTTTGAAAGTTTTGCACTATCGTTTATCAATGCTACCGAATATTTTGGCAATTTTTTAAAAATCTTATTTGATTCCGTTAAATTTTAAAGTACCATGCTTAAACTTCGAACTCTTCAAAAAAAAAAAAAAAAAGTTAGTAAAACTGAGTCAAAACAGCTGTCCAGATATATGACAAAGTTCACCTATTCTAGTTCTTTAAGGATTCCAACTTTCGTCTCTTCTATCATTTTCTTCTTGACAAAGAACACTGCACAAGTTCATGTAACGAATTGATATCAGTTGTTGCGCAGCGAATCTTGCCCCTCCCTTTCGAAATGAAGGAACCTTGATGTATAACAACGGCACATCACACCTGCTGAAGGGAACATATCCAAGACACAACTTTAATGAATGATTTCCCGCCGGCCGAGATATATTCTGACATTACACGTGGATGGACTTCCCTTAATCTCTTCTATGGACAGATGCTGGTGGTTTTTTTCCTTTGTTTAATTCAGGACATGCGCAAAGACTGTCCGCCTGATACATATTTTTACAAGTTGCACCCAACAGCAGTTCACTTTCTTCTAACAAAGATTTGCTGAAGCAGATGTGCATTTTAGCTTTTTTTTTTTTTTTTGAATAATATGCTTTTGTAATTCAATAACATAGCCAGTTCTGCTCTTTTTTTTTCATAATTCCTGAGCACATTTCTTTGATTTTAGATAACATATCGCACTCCTGCAACAAATATGACGAATCTCAAAATATGAAAAAAAAAAAACAGTTATTATTTAATAATTTATAGTCTAAAGTTAAAGTTCTTTCTTGCCATAAAACTCGCAGAAAATTAATTTACATAACCGATACTCATTTATAAATAATGTATTCAGTAATGACATATCATTTAAATGTCCTCAAATGTGTTTTGAAAATTGTTCGAACTTTAACTATTTTTCAATTTAGACTACAAATAGAAAACTTGATGAACTTTTTTAGTGATGTTTGAAGATAAATCATTTAAAAGTAGTATTGCATAAAACCACATATTTTTCCCCTCTTTTTTTCTTTTGATGTCATTTCTGTTGCCGGTATGAGATATTAGCATATTTGCTATATGAAGGTTTCGTGTAGTTCGTTAATGCAAATACTTTATCGTTAAAGCTAACACAAGGGGGAAAAAAACTGCACAGCTCGAAATTGCTCAGATTTATATTATAGTGCAAAATGAAACCAAAAATATATTATCTATAAATACCTGCTCTTAACAGATAAAATAAATACGTTAAGCTATGTTTATTGAAAAGTCATTGTAAGTTAATATAAAAAAATATTGAATTGAAATTTTTTCAATGCGTAAGTTGAAGGCAATTTGTTTTACACTTGGTGATATGAAAAATGTAATGCAATTTAAAGCATAGCGCCTCACAAATCTTATGCAGTAGGATCACGAATTTTATGAATAAAAAGGAAATGTTTCGTAACTGGTTTATAAAATTATAATGTATCCTTGTTGACTATTTTACTGGTCAACTGCTTGCTACAGAGCCGTCAACACTCCCCCCAAAGCAATAAAAGTTTTCTTTTCAACATATAATCTTTCGAAGCTGAATGCACAAGTACGCAAGGGCGATTTTTGTGCTTGAGGAAATACATATTTAATCATTGGAACACTTGATTAGAAATGTAATGTATCTCTCTACACTTAATTAAGAATGCTCAAGCACATAAACAGATGAAATATCGACGCTAAATAACAATAGCGAAGAAATTTTAAACCGTATCAAAGCCATGCCATGGCGGCATTCAACAAGTTTACCAAAAGATATTCCTTATTGACTTAGATGATTTGTTGAGAAGCATAGGCACACCCACTTTAATTGTTATTTATCAAATTTTATTCTAATATTTGCTATTCTGATCATGTTTGGAATACAAAGTGGCATTTTCTTTCGAAAGTGTTTGAAAAGATAATAAAAGGTTAGCATTTCGATTTCAGCCGGAGTTTTATTGGGTTGTTACACATAAAATTGCTTATTTAGTGATTAATAATCAATAACGGAAATGTTTCATTGTTATCCGATTAAGGATTCAATTTCTTTAAGGTTTTGTTTTTTTTAGCTTTAATATGTGGCCTACTTACATGATTAATGTGTAGAGCAATAGTAGAAATCGAAAGATGCAAGAGTGAGCATGGGATTGTGTTGCTCAATTGAGGATGCTCTCATTTTCGGAATGATCACGAAATGAAATTGATATGCTTCGGATTATCGTTTCATTAGAAATTCATGAAATATTCACTCTTTTTTTTTATTTCTCCTTGAACTAGTTTTAATGAATTTTCAATAGTATGATACGAGACAATTTACAGCGTACAAAATTTCTGAAGTAAAATACGGATTTCATTCAAACAACATTTATGGGAATCAGTTATTGAGGTAAAATATGTCAGTAGAAAATTTGTTGGGAAATTTTTAAGGTTTAGCTCAGGGCTTTATAGAAATATCACCAAACGTCGGCAGTGTCACTAAACAGACACTCTGTGAACTAGTTTTAATGAATTTTCGAAAGTATGATGAGACAAAATTTGCAATAAATTTCATTCAAATAAAATTTATGTGAAAGAGTTATTGACGTAAAATATGTTAGTAAGAAATTTGGAGGGAAAATTTGCTTAGGGATACATAGAAGTTTGACCAGACGTCGCCTGCATCACCAAACCGACAATGAATTTGGAGTTTAATTTTTGGAAATAAATTTGGCGAATTATTAGCAAATGACCACAAACTCTGGAGAAATATCACAAAATGGTCCCCGATTCCGTTTATAAGATACGTATTTACCAGATCATTGTGAAAATATTGAAGCATTGACACACAGCGTCAAAAAAACAAGCAAAATTAAAAAATGAATACATAGTTAGAAAACCTTATAAAAGAACAATCGTCGTTTGTGGTGTTTTAAATGAAAATTTTTGTCCCTGTATCGTTGGCAATTTCACTTCAAAGAAAGTTCGTTCTATTTACAACAGAATGGTGTAGCTTGAAACGATATATATTTTGAAGGCAGTCGAAGTAAAATGCTGCGAAATAATAAATTCATGAAAAAGAAACTTACTTAATGAGTGTCTCGTTCAAGTGTCAAAAGGAGGCCAGATGATATGTGTTATAAAATGGTTGTGCGTTTTATTAATCCTTAATTCTTATTTTAGTCACGGTGTAAAGCCAAAAAGGTGAAGAAAAAAGGGAAAACTACACAACTTTTCTTGCAAGTTCAATTATAAAGTTTAATTAAAACGGATATAAAATAAATAATACTAATTGCACTTCTAATTCATTATTAATTGTTTCAAATGTTAATACAGTCGAGCCCGCTTAATGGAATGGGCGATTTAACAGAAAAAGTTATTCTAATAAGCGGAATAAATATAACACAAATTAACGGTGTAGTACGTTGGAATTTTATTACATTAAGCGGGATATTCTATTACCCGATATTCCATTAAGCGGGATATTCTATTGCCCGATATTCCATTAAGCGGGCTCGACTGTAATGAATGTTTTTTTATTCCATTTGAAAGTTATTACAAAAGAAAGTTCAAAACTGAACAGAGGGACTTTTTTCCAAAACTTCTGAATTTTCTCCGAGATTGAATGCTTTATTCATAATTTTTGCAATTTAATCCTATTTTTTTAATTTAAAATTTTCTTATAGCATAGTTTATTGTATTTTTGCACGGAACTCATATAGCTCTTAAGTTTATATGCCTATTAAAAACCTTTCACCGAAGTTTTATCATTTATCATTTATTTTAGTGACCTCGGCGTAAGCGAAAAATTGCATCCATTGATCTTTGACTTTAAAGAACTTGGCGAGAAGTGAAAATGTTGCCAATAATCTCAATCATTTTTCTTATTCTTACATACTAATTATTATTCTAATATGATAGTTAACAACTTTTTGCATAAAAAACTACTCAAAATGTTTGTTAGAAGTTAATGCATTAACATGTTTGCCTTAATCTGGAATGAAGCGAATAAAAACTTTTAATTATATTCAAAACATGTTAGACGTCTTGCTGAACACTATGAAGTATGAAGTAAAAGTAAACCATACCGGTATTTGAATGACAGCTCAAGGAACAGAAATAAATCAGTGAGGGAAAACAATTATTAATAAACGTAGCGCATAAATCAGTAGCGGAAACAATAATCAACAGTACTGCCTATTATGACATAACGCACATAATAAAACTACTCATTAGCGCTTATCAGAACATTATCTCTTAGCAGTATGTTCATTTATCAGGCTAAGTTCATATACTACTTAAGGTCAGAAACGTGGTTAAAGCTCAAACTCATTCTTGACTGTCACGCTGTTCTCGTTTGTCCATTTTTGCTGTTCCGTCAGTTTTCGGGCGATGTAAAATATTTTGAATCGGAAAATAAGGTTAGCAGAGCTTATGATTGTGTTTCTTGTTAATTGTTAATCTTGTTGCTCAGCCCACAATCTTGTCCGACATGTTTTGATGCTGAGTATTGCCCGAAGTAAAGCAATCATGAAGATTATACTGATTTCAATCTTTGATAATCTGCGCCTACAAGAGCGGATGCTTTGACGTTAAAATGCTATTTTGGAACGCATATATCAAGGTATGATAGTTTTGAAGCGATAACTCTCATCGATATAGAAATAGTTCATTTTCGAAATCATCCACTGTCGTTTGCTAATGATATGGAAGGTTTGTGCAGTTCGGTAGCTGATTTTATCGGTTATTTTGGCTTAATTATATCTTTCAGCCAATGATCACTTAACCTTTAACTACAATTTGCTCTATTTTGAAAATTGCTCTTAGTACACAAAAAACAAATTGTTCTATAAATCAAGTTATGAACAGAATTTCCAACAAATATTGCAGTGTATTTGACTGCACTGAAAGTGACTTTTTTTCTTCATATCGTTTCCTCAAGAGCAACAATAGGATATCTTAGTGATATTCCTCGGATTAGATGTCTTAGTGTTGCTGGAAGGCGACGATATGCTGTAATCGCAATTAAATTTTACTATCAACACTTGGGAACAGTTTTACTTTATTTTCTGAAAATCTTGTAAATTATGCTTAAAGCGTGGTTTTTAATACCTTACTTTTCTTATTTGCTTTTTTTTTCTATATGTTTGTAAGTATAAAGAATCATATTTAAAAGCATATATTAAGAGCATTTATTGATTTTCTTCAGCCCTTCATTTTTATTTCTTTTCCATATTAATTGTTCAAGCAGACTCCAATTAAGCTTTTTAAAAGTTAATTTGAATCTTTTTTAAAGGTCTAGAAAGTCTTCATGATAATATTTCACAAAAACTTAATTAAAAAATTTAAATTAAAGTTTCCCAAATCGGGGTCAGGGGATGTCACTGTAACCTTCCGAAAATTTCCTTATTTGGGAAATTTTGCCCAGCGATTCGGCAAAATTATCGTCCTTCGGCAAAACTTGGAATTAAACTCGGCAAATTGAGAATTTCCGCCCTCCCTAAACTTGCAAATCGGGACGCCCCTGGTTTTCAGTAATCCACCTTTAAAGCATTCAAAAAATATTTCTTTGTTTAAAAATGAATTAAAACACCGAATTTTGTACATTTAACAAACCTTTTAACTGTAAAAAACCACTTCAATACGCAAAATAATTACGCACTAGGTATTTCAACGGTATACTGTGATAAGGAAACGTGCAGTAACTCACGATTCTGCAAGTCGTAAAAAAAACAACTTTCTCATTCAGTGAAAACAGAGCTTCTTCATATTAGCCAAAGCAGCATATAGCCATGTAAGCCACTAAGTCGTCAGGTATTAAGCCGAGATCCGCAGATGGTGGCAAAAAAAGATTTGAGTTATGCTTCCTTAAAAACCAGTTATATGCATGCAATTCTTTGTATGCTAATGAATACTGGGCAGGCATAGACCACCTGCCTTTTCAGAAGCATCATGCCTATTTTATGAATTTATAACCCGGACATGAAGTTTTTACACATTTATGCAGTCTCTATAACCTTCATCAAAAGCTCCTTGTTATTAAGGTTGCATACAGTACCTGAGCTCTTGATTGGTAGAAAGGACTTTACTGCATGGCTTAGGGATTAACTCCTCTTATAAAACAGCGTCTTAGATGACCAACAAGATTTGATATTTAGGGACATAAGGATGGAAATCTCATTCCTTTTTCGTTTAATAAGATCTATAAACTATTGAGTTGATTGTTGGTCCAAAAAGCTTGACGTTGGATTAAAATTTGTCAAAGGGTAATTCTTTGTATGCAAAAAAGTCTTCCTGTGCCAAAACATTTCCAATATTCTCTAAGTTAAGGAACCATTAAGTATAACAACATGAGGTATCTAAGATAAATAAATACCTTTGTGCTGAACAGCAAAGTAAGAAAAACAACGTTAAAAAAAGCACAAATTTGTCAATTACAGCAGACACGTGTTTCGGCGTTACAGGGAACGCCTTTTTCAATGCAAAAAGTAATGAGCTTATGGATGAAAAGACATCCGACAAAGCTTTTCTCGTAATGTGTGTTCTAATGATTTGTATGGTATTGATGTTCCGGGCGTGACCGCAAGGCCAAGCCCGCTTCAAGTGTAAAAAAAATTGGGAGAGTTGATGCTTCATATTAAGGTACTAGATCTTTTCGAATATATGCCAACTAAAAGCAAAAGTCAAAAGCTTGGGGGGGGGGGGGGGTGCTAATATATAGATAAAAATGTTCCACCCGTGGATTTGCATACTTTAACATCAAAAATGCAAACTATATTGGACACAAAATTCAGGGTAATATGGATCCACTTCATCAAAGCTTCAAGCATGAAAACGACACGAGAAAAATCTTTCAAATATTTAATCCCTTCGAGTTTATTTTTTAAAAATTCGATTAAAATGAAAAATGCTACGAATATATCTTTCTTCCTTCAGAATTTTTCTTAAAACACATACATAAACGCAGAAGCACGTTACTTGTTGTTATTTACCAACTTCGTTACTGTTGTTTTTTCACACAACTTATTGTTTTATTGACTAATGGCAGCAATTTGCATAATTGATATTTGACATGATTTACTCTTTACCTGACATGCTGCTACTCAAGGCTGAGTGGTAAGCTGACGGATGACTAGTTAATGAAGGAAATCACTGCCGTTTAAACTGACTTAACTGTTAAGGTCAATGTAAAAACTAACAATGATTTATTCTTTGGCAGCGGAAGATGAAATGAAAGCTGATTTCATTCGACCTGTATTGCAGTGATCAACACGTTCTTTCTTGTAGTTCAGTATGCTCTAAGTGAAAAATGTTGTTGAAGTGTAATTAATCTATCTTAGCATTTGTTTGTTAAAACTTTTTAATTTTACTGTAGACAAACAAATCAGGAGTTTTATAGTTATGCTGGATGAAGTGCGTTACTACTTTCGAAATATAGCTAAGCAACAATTTCGGGTTGAACTAGATAATGCATTCACCGTTTAAATTAAAATCTAAAGAAAAAATATTTTGTATTAATAAAAATTGTACATAAAAGTTACGCAAAAATTTAACTATTGCTTCAAAAAATATAACCATACTGACTTAGCTACCCAAACAATAAAGGAGAATATTCCGTAAGTTAAAGCACGTTAAGTTAAAGCATGTAAGTTAAAGCACGTTAAGTTAAAGCACGTAAGTTAAAGCACGTAAGTTAAAGCCCGTTAAGTTAAGCACGAAACTGCAGTCCTCGGCTGGTATTGACTGAGCTGGCGGTGTATTTCATGTAATAAAGGAGCATATTAGGAAACTTTCAGGAGGGAGTACTTTCATAATTATTGTTATTAATAAACATTTTGTGTCGAAAAGTTTAAGTTCCTGACATGGTAAATTAGATGCAATTGTCTATATTTTATTAAAAAAAAGTCTATAAAGTCTAGACAAATTATTTATAGTCTTTTTTTTTTCATAAAAGCATCTAAAGTTTTTGGGATTTGTGTACAGAATGTGTGAAGTGTTATTTTTAAGGCAAAGGAGAAATGCAATTTAATTTTTTTTTAAATTGTCAATTGGTTTTATTTTTGGAGTTCTTTTGATACTGCAGATTTTGAAAATGTATAATTACTAGAATTTTGTAAAAGTGTGAAAGCAAAGTTAATTTTTTTTCTGTTGAAAAGTCTTGTAGAACTGTTTTCAACAAAAATTGTTAAGCAAAATCCATCTATGGTCCCATTGCAAGTCATCAAATATGATAAATAAGTTCAAATATTATTTTCAGTTAAGTATCGAAAACAATTAACTCTATATTCAGCTCATCTTAATGTCAAATCTACGGAAAAGTTCAGTTAAAATCATAAAATACAGACATTGTTTCGCATTAAAAAACGCAGATTTTATTTGTAGAGAACTAACTACAAGATACATTGATGAAAGATAGTAATGATGTCAAGCAAAAACTCTCAGGTACGGACTGGTCGATTTACACTCTTCACTATAAATTTACTATAACCCTTTCAGACGTGGCTTCCGGCATACCGGAAGTATGGATGTCTGTTACGTGCATAGCACCTTGACCATTTAGCCGATTTTCATGAAATTTGGCACAAAGTTAGTTCGTAGCATAGGGGTAAGCGCCTCGAAGCGATTTTACGAAAATTAGATTTTGTTCATTTTCTATTCTAACATTAAGAACATGTTATCGAGCAAATTATCATAACATGGACGAGTAAATTACCATAACATGAACAAGCAAATGACCATAAAATGGGCGAGCAAATTAACATAGCAAAGTGTTGAGAAATTCAACAATTATTTAAAGATATACAGGTGAGCCAAATGATCTTTTAATTTTCCTCTACGGGCAAAGCCGTGTGGGTACCACTTGTATAATATAATACCGTTAAATATTTCGTTTTTAACCCGGTTTGTTTCATACGGCACTTTTAAATGATTTTAGGCAGGTAGGATAACTTTTCCAGATTATCAAAGAGTCACCCAAATTTTAGAAGGAAAAAATGATTTTGCTAATGAGAGCTATAACTAACTTGGGCAAAAAATATTGAATTTTTATTGACAGCCGAGGGATAGCACCTTCCTTATTAGCTACTCATTGTTACGAGTTAAACGTAATTAAGAATCAATTGAAATGCATAAATTTATAGTTATGCTTATTTTGGTCTGGATTCCAATGACATCGATCGCTTGATCTACATTCTCTCCATAAAGTTCGTATATGAAAGTCATATATACTTGTCTGCAATGTTGCCTATTGCCAATTATATCTGCCATAAAAATAAGCCCGAGTCAACATCTTTAACTTTTAAGTCTCAGGAAAGGATATCTATTTCAGGGTGATCCAAATATTATGCGCGAACAGCGCAATTTCTTCTAATAAACAACCCGGTATAAGGTCATTAGAACAATAATCTCAAGCTCCGGATATTGTGGAATAAGATCTCTTTTAATTAATCAAGAAGCTAATTACATGCTACGAGGAGTGGACTGAAGACCGTTTAAGATAATTTACGACTTCTGTAATTTTTGTTTTAGTTTGAATTGCAATGACTTTCGATCCAACCAGTTGGACAAGAGTCTTGATTGACGTTTTAGAGGTTTTATGCACTTTTATTGAGTGCAACGCCTTCAGCAATGATCCAACCGTCTGGTCTTGGTTGTCTTAGGAAGCCGGACATTGTTTCATAACGATGTGATGACAAGGCGACTAATGATGCTGTCATCAGGACAGTTAAATTTTGCATGCCGGAAGCATTATCTTTTTTCACATGGGGTGGTCGGATTGAATTATATATAACTACCCACTAGCAAGTCCTGATAACTCGGCCGTGGCCTAGGACCTTCGCTTTTTAGGGGCCTTCAAATGCGAAGAACTGTGGCCAATGACTGAAATTGATAAGTTCGACAACACAGGGGACTCGAAAAAGCGCATCACCTGGGGTCACCTGATATCCTAATCGGGCCCTGCAAAAATGTACTTTTCCTGTATATAAATGAGGAACAAACAAAAATAATCTTAGACGGATATAGTTGTTAATATTAATAAATTTCTAATATTGGTGAGGTGTTCAGAAACCTCATAATGTCCAACAGTCAAAGTTATTCTTCTACTTGTAATTTAATGGTTTAATATAGCATATGAAAAACCTAGAAGCATAAAGATGTAGCTGAAAAAGCTAAAACTTTTTAGATAATTTGTAAAAATTGAAAAGTAAATCTCATTTGTTTTGGGTTGGAGAAATCATTGCTAACCCCGATAAGTCCTGCTATATAGAGGCTATTTTGAAAACTTTTCGATGAAAAACTACCTAGGGTTAAACTTAGCACGTGTTTTGCTCATATTTTGGACTCTTATCAAGAATTAACATTAATTGCAACATTATCAATGAATTTCAACTATGCAGATGTGTGGTGGGAAAACTTTTTTTTTTTTTCAAGATGTATTAAGAACATAAAACCCAAACATGGACTAAAGTATCAACAGTTTTTGTTTAAGGTACATGTTCCAAAAGTTAAACTAATGTAAAATATTTCTTCGACAATGCGATAAGAAAACCAGCATGTTTACTTCAGACATGTCTAAACATGTCTCACTGAGCGTTTCTATGGAGTTAATGTTCTTTAGACTTAGTTGAAGTGTTGAATACAAGCAATCGTAGATATTAAAAGGAAAATACGTCAGTATTTTTTGGTGTAACGTTTCGTGTTTAGTTCAAAATTTAGAGTTTAATCTCTTTCCGCTCATTCCTGTCATGGACTGAGCTTTTTCTCCTATTTCTCGTGCCCGTGATAGTTCCTTTAAGTTTGCGGGGTATTTCATTTAAGTGCGCTTTGGAATTCATGGATAGACGTTTTCTAACTCGCTACATTTTTCAGAGCTGTAATAATCTGAGACCGATTTGATACCTAAACATTATTGTCTTTTTTCAGTAAGTTACCGCCCTATAGTCAGGGCCAAGGCAGAAATGCATGAAATGCACTGCCGACTCAGTCATTCCAGTCAAAGACTGCAGTTTCGTGCTTATTAGCTCTCATCATCTCGGCATAGGAAGTGACTGAGCTGGAGGTGGAATACCTCTTAAGGAAGCCAAGACTGTCAAAAATTGGTAGTTATTACAGAATTAGCACAGTCCATACGAGTGACTGAAGCAATGGTTCGATTCAACTCGAAGATTGAAGAACTGGAATGACTGAATTGGCGGTGTATTTCATGTATTATTTTCTTTTACCTAGAATAGAATCATGTAGGTCAAACCTGAACCGAAAGCATTATTCTTGCTGAGTAGCAATAAAAATGCCACTATCTTGCATACACTCTTCCACAACAGAGGACAATGCTCATCGCACCGTGCCGTTGCTACTGCTATAAATGGTACACGTATTGCTACCTATCGATTTCATTTCCGACATCGTATCCCCGCCACAACTCACGCAGAATTCTCTCCAAACACGGGAGGATGATATGGCAGACCCAATATTTTTCGCTGCTGATATTCGTAAGCAGAAAATGCGATAACTATTTGGATACATTTTAAACTATTTCTGTGCTTTGAATTACTCCCCATTCCTCTGATTCTAATTGTTAGGAGCTAAAGAATAATCACCCACATACATTTGGATACATTTTTAACTATTTCTGTGCTTTGAATTACTCCCCATTCCTCTGATTCTAATTGTTAGGAGCTAAAGAATAATCACCCACATACATTTGGATACATTTTAAACTATTTCTGTGCTTTGAATTACTCCCCATTCCTCTGATTCTAATTGTTAGGAGCTAAAGAATAATCACCCTTTATTGAAAATATAGTTATAGAAAATTGCCTTAGCAATCACTTGAAACTACGAAGTGACATCGCTCTATCCTGGGAAGAAGTTTTACCAAAGGCTACAATAGTACAACTAAAAGTAGAAGCAAGAAAAAGATGCTATATATTTTTTTAATGTTATGATGAAATATTAATCTTAAAGAAAAAATCTGGGAATCACAGTCTAAATGTTAATTAGGAGAAACTAGTGAGCAGTTCATATACATCAACATCCACGATTACTCTATTAAAACTATTTTAAAATAAAGCGCTTTCTAAAAAGAGCTGGAAAGTTTTTAAGCTTTCTAAAAAGAGATGGAAAATTAAGTTAAAAAGACAGCTATGCAGCTGAGAAAATATTAAATTGAAATGAAAAGAGAAAGCTGAAAGCGCCAAGATTCAATTTTCGCAAAGAGCGATGGAGTCCTTAAAAAATGGGGTAACTTTTACGAAAAGAATAGTGCTTACAGATTATAATTTAAGAACTGTAATCGTATAGTAAAGCAATTTAAGTGAAAGAATCGACAATATAGTGTTCCCATGAGTCTTTATTCAACCAAATTTCATTTCTGAACGAAAGGTTATAGCTTGGTTTAGCTTCCAAATGTGGCATAACCTAAATGTGTTCTTAAAATAGCAACTGATTCGCGTGAGGCAAGTCGAATTAAAGCTTTTTATCTACCCAGGTAGTACACGTAACGTTCAAACGTTTCAAAAACGTTTAAAAATGGTTATCACAGCAATAATAACTATTTCAAATCGTTTATGAAATGAAGTTGACTACTTGAGTATAACACCTATATTATTTCTGAGCATAATACTGACATAACTGCATTTCTAAAGCGGAACATTTTACGAAATATAGGCAAACACGGACTAATAAAGTCATATTTTACAGGTTATATATGTTTGATTGGTTTTGCGTGTCGATTCCTCAATGTTAGAGCTCTTTGCAAATTCCCAAGAGACTGCACTCTAAAAACAATAATTTCAGAAATGACGAAAATAACTCAATTTTGAACATATCGCAGAGTCATAATGGCTTCGACTTTAGGGTATTCAAATTTGGAACGTTCAAATACTCAAATCAGCGTTTGCTCATTTTTGAAATATTTGTACATATTTTTGAATATGTAGTAATTTTAAAATTGAGTATTAAACGAGTTATGTACTCATTTTTGAGTATGAAAGAATTCAGCACACTATTTGAAAACATGGGTACTCATATTTGAAATAAAAGGTTTCAAGAAAATTTTTACTCATTTTTGAAAATTATACAATTAATTATTATTCTCAATGTGGCACCGTTCTTTCATTTGGCACCTCTCTTTTAGTGGTTTGCCGTTATCGCTTTAGAATCAGCTTCCCAACAGGTGGAAGCATATACGCTCATACGTATACAGAATTGCACAAAATATTTGATTTTTCCGAGAGTATTCAAGGGTTGTTTCGCATGCTGCATAATCATATGATATGGTCATCAACGGTTTTCTGCATTTTAAACTCCACTGATTGTTGTCGGGTTCGACTCCATGCCATTGGACAAAAGAGGCCTGCAACTACGTTACTCTGCTGGTACGAGCAAAATATAATAATGAGTGACACTTTCCTAAAAACTTAGATTTTCGCGTAGATGACAAAAGTATCTCTTTTAAACAAGAAAAGGAAAAATTCTTTCCAGACCTTTTCGGAAAATGACCAAACGCCACACTTTCCTATATTTTCTAGCAACACGCTTGAACTTTGTTATTAAAAAGTACACCTAATTTAAAAAAAAAGAGACACATCAAACGTTTGCTATGTGGATGATAAACTAATCACGTTTCTAATTATTATAAAGACCTTATCTAAAATTTGACTGCAACACAAGAGAAAGTAGAAAATCGTTTCAAAAAACCGCAAACGTGTCTAACTTTTTAAATAATATGTCTTCCGAGAAAAGAAGTAAAATCATTTTTCTCTATCTAAACGTAGCTATTACTTAACGCATTTCTTTTTTAAAAAAGGAAAAAAAAAAAATAGGCGAGTGAGAAGCTAAGTTTTTCAAATTGGTAATGACTTAATTCAATTTCGAAACTGATTCGAAATAATGTGTTAGGATGAAACGAAAACAAAGCTTATTATCTGAGTGAATGTTGAAGCGCGTTTAATATTTGAAAATGTTTAATTAAAAGATTATATAGTAATATCAAGTTGAGTCAGATTAAGCTAATTAACAACTAAACGATTAGTCACAAATTCCTCGAATTATGGTAAATTGCTATATTAGTGATTGCGAACGATTTCAATGCTTAAAATACGGCGGTAAGGAACTAAGTCTTAAAAAGGCTTTTAAATACTTAGCTGAGTTTATAGTGAATTGCATTAAACGATTTTAAAAAAAAGAATACTTATCGCTCGACTGAGCCAAATGCATGTCCAAGGTCTTTAAGAGGAAAAATGGTTTTGTCGGTGAGCCATGAAGATAATCTACATTCATTGGCAGCTCAAAATATTATAGGGTTATTATTGCTCTATTGATTGTCAACTATGAATGTCGACTGCTATTGTCAATTGTTTACCGAAACTCAAAAATATTCAAAGTCAATTAAGTATTTGGTGAAAAATGAAAAATATAACTTATCTTTAAACTTCTAATGTTTTATTTTCTTTGATGATCACTGTGCAAGAAAAAATAATCTAGACAAATACAATTGAAAAACCAAACCAAATCCAGTGGCACGATAGCCCATGGGGGCCAAGGCTTACTTTGCCCGTCTCAGTCCACCTAACCGGGACATCTGCCCAGCTCTGGGGTGCTAGGCAAATGTTCCAGTTAGGTGGTCAGCATAACACGGAACCCCCAGGGTTTAGTTCCCAAGCATGCTTGGTACTCATTTTATCGACCCACTAGGGCCGTTTCCATGGACACTTTCGACCCCGGAAAAAACCTGCTTTGCACCACATTCCGGTTATTTGCGGCGTTTATGTGGAATTTTTCTCCTCCTACTAGCTTCTGGAGTGAAAGCGGTGTTTTTACCCAGAATGTATTCACGAAACAAGTTCATCTACTAGCCGCTAAGTATGCTGGGTAAAAACAACTTTCTCTGATACAATGGGAGAATCCCTTTTTTCATGGAAACGGGGAATTTTTCAATCGTTTTTTTTTTTTTTTTTTTTTTTTTTGTGGAGTCAGAGCGGGGATTTACTGGGTGGAAAAGTGCGTTATAAACGCGGATACTGAAGGGATGAACGGCTGAGCCGACCATTGCCTGACCCGGGAACAGAACCCGGGCCTGCGACATGGAAGCGCGAAGCGCTACCACTGAGCCACTGGGACAATTGAAAGCAACCATAAAAGACACTACAAACGAAACACAGACACTACAAACGAAAACCTAGTACTGGAAAACGAATGAATAAAAATGCTTTTCAAATGCGAGGCAACAACTTTAAAAAGTCGTTCAGGAACGCAGATTTTGCTTAAAGAGCATTGCACCAGAAAAATTACGAGCTAACTGCATCTGGCACAGTACAGCGCTTTGAGCGTTATAAGCCAATAAAATCAAATCAAACAGGCATAACGTAATTGTTAAAAACAGATAGTTAGTTTCTAGAGCGCAGGTTTTGTTTCCCCAATTTAAACTGAGAAACTAGTGTCATTTGGCAATGTATTGCCCGTTCTGTCTTACAAGACAATAAGCAGAAAACAAACAAGAGGACTTAGTTGGTTAAAAGATTTCATCTATAAAGGCACACAATTTTTTTCTTCATTTAATTACGAAACTTACTCTGTCTGACATCATACAGTTTAGTGAGTTTTAGTAAATGTCACTAGTCAGAAAACAGATAAGACAAAAAAAAAAAAAAAAAAAAAAAAAAAAATCCAAGAGCAATATGTATTTTCCCTATATTTAATTTGTAAAACGAACATCTACTGGTTTCAGTATAGCCCGTTTTATGTTTTGACCGTAAAACATGAATCATGCAAACATGAAACATTTAGTTGCTAAAAAGAAATTTAGTTTTTTAGGTCAAAAGATGTTTTTCTTCTATATTCAACATTCTCATTTTGTTTGAAATAATTAACATTTCATTTCGAACATTCATTTTCGATAACCATAGCATTTCATTTTTAAGGACAACGAAAAAAAAACCTCAAATATTTGAAAAACTGCCATTTGTTGCTTAATAAAAAGAAAGGAATAAATTTGAGTGTTCCAGCGGAGATAAACAAGCGTTTGTTTACAAAATGTAGTGAAACAAAACTATCCAAAGTTCGAAGAAATTTGAAATTTGTGGGTGCAAACAGGACAAATAACAAAGTTCAATGTGCAAAATAGGCACAACGGCGGCATGAAGAAGTGCAAAAAATCCTGAGTTGCATCACTTTATTTTTACGTATCTTTGCTGATAGCGAAGAGTAATGTAATGAAACATTAATGAAGCTCCTACAAGATTTATTCCTTTCCTGATTTTCTTCTCTTACTATCACCTTAATGGTAGGTAATGGATGGAATAGTTAATGATGAAATTTACGAACACTTGACATGATTAAATGCCAAAGATGGGAGGAAGCTGATTAGTTAAGTCAGCGACAGCGTGATATTGCTGTTAAGAGAAGTATGCCGTCTTTAAATCAAATTGTTAGGTGCACGTCAAGTTGTCAACTATCATTTGTGTTTTCAGAATAAACAACTATATTTAAAGTTGTGCTTTATTTAATTTAAAAATTTATGTTTTTATAATATCTGTTTTAGAGGTATTTTTTTATATGCATTAGAAAAAAAAATGTTTTGCAAAAATAAAGTCAGTCATTTCATGGCACTTTAAATTAATACAAATAACATTTCCTCTGAAAGTTCCTCGGATATATTAATGGTTTAGTAACTGTGATGTTCCCATAGGGTAAACTCCATACACGCCATATACTCTCAAACATTTTTAGACATATGACGTATATCCTCAAACTTCAAAAAATTCATATTATGACATATTATGTGTATGATCGCATACTCATATTGTGCGTAAGGGATCACTGGGAAACTCAGGAAAATTACCCAGAAAAAATTGATGGGAACATCACTATTTAGTAACAGAAAAAGCTTTACCAATGACGAAAGAAGTAAACTCAGGAAAGTTACTTTTTTGAGACACGGAATGCTGGGTATAGAACAAAGTATGACACATAATTCACATAGTTCGCAGTTCTAATCTACAAGTTCTAGAATGCCCAACAGTTGTGCTATAGTCTGCTAGTGGTGACATTAGAATAAAATGTGGAGAGTTTTAGATTAAGTTTCGGTTTTTCAGAAATCTATTTATTTTGAGTTATTCTGTTCCCATGCAACTGTAGCATAAGATGTTTCTCTCTAAAATGAACAAATAAAAGATCTCCGTTAAAAGTATTCTCGTGTTTAGCCATTCTAACCGCAACTTTAATGTAAACTTATTTATCAACGCACTATGTATCCAAATAATATGGCATGAGTTAGTTTGTATTTTGAAACAAAAACAAATTATGCAAACACAAAAGACAGATAAATTTCCATAATTATTAAAGTACGAGTTGAAATTTGATAAAAAGCTTTATGAGATTCAACAGGAAAAATCCTGAGGAAGTTTCATATCTCCCAGCTTTTGGAAAATGTTTCTTATCTCATCATGATGAAAAATCTTTTTAAGAATCTCAAAGTAAAATCATCACAGAAATAACACATTAATAAGAAATTAATTGAAAATTAACCATTTAGTAACTCATCATAAAAAAAGAAAAAAAAAAAGAAAAGTATCACAAAGAGAAAAAGTGAACAAAAAAAAATCAATTGCATATAGACTACGTAAGTGAAGTAGGTTCTAATTCGGTATTGTAAAAAGTTTTGAATTCTCCACCCACCCCTCATTAGTGAAAAATAATAAATTTTATAAACTCTCGGAAGCGTAAAATCATTGTTAATAGTTTCACATAAACAGTACGCGTTTAGTTTAATTAATTTTTATTACTTAAACCTGAATAAAGAATGAATGTAGTTATAACCGCCACTGATTACTAATCTTGTTTCATAGAGTAAAGACGCAACGTATCAATCTTAATCAATAAAAATGACACATTAATTCATTTCTTAAGCATAACTGATTAACGTAGAAATTAATTTGATAATGAAATAATAAGTTGATGTTTAATCAGTACGTTATCTTTATCAAACCAACTATTATAAAAAGCATTGCATATCTGTCATATTACGTATTTGCTCATTTAAAACTCTTTAAATGTTACTCCTTAAAAGAAAATTAGCAATTAAAAGATATTTGAAATACCAGAAGAAGCTTAACTGTTTTAATGTGTCTCCTAATGGGAATCATTTAACAAATTGCAAAGTATTACAAGTATAAAAATCTTCTTCGATAGTTAGTACCCCAAAAGTAGAGTAAAAGTGTTTTTAAAGAAAATTGTTTCTAATGATATAAATATTTCTGATTTCAGTGAAGCTTAATTCAATAGTAACAATCTGGCGAGACTATTTAAAATTTACAATTATTAGATAATATCTATATATGTTTTTAATTTCTAACTAAATTGAAAAGTGAAAACCAAAGAGTAAAACAAACTTTTGTAAAAAATTCGAAAGGTTTAAATTTGGCCATAATTCAAAAGAATTATTTTGTTTAAGTCGCATTAATAATTTAGAAGTGATATTTAGTACATTTCGCTAAATTAACGTTATACATGTTGATCTAGAACTGTTACTGATATAATAAAGAATCTGTGAAGACTGTTATAGATAAATAATAGTAACAAAAAATACTGAGATAATGTATCTAAAAAATAAAATTATTGCATAAAATCAACTGTTTTGAGTAAAAACATAGTTAAAGTTTGGTCTTGAAGTGATTGAAGTTTTAAAGCTGTAAAAAACATCTTAAAATTTGAAGTATAAACCGTTTTAATGTAAATTATAACAATAAGATCTTAATTTTGTTATGTGAATGGATAAAAAACATATTAATTGTTTTCTTAAAACAAAAATATATTTGCTCTCTTTATGTTTCTATGTTTTTCTGAAACGCCTAATTTAAAGTGAACTATTTGATTATCTCCTATTTTTAAAGCACACATTTCAGATTAAAATTTTTTGATTTCAAAAATGAAATTTCACATTGAAACTTCATAAAATTATTAAACTAGTTGATTAAAATCATACTCACATCATTATCTTCCAAATTTGAGTAGATCTCCAACTTATCTAAACGAACAGTTCCTTGAAAAGGTAAAAATCTTGAACCTCTAGAAATTCTTTGATTGCTCCATACGGATGCTCCACTGTAGGGTTTCTTTGTAACAGGTGAAGTGGTAAGAACAAGACTGAACTCAACAGGTATCAAAACACACGTTTCCATGTTTAAGTTCATAAAAATACGTATAAAAGTTTATAAGTCCCGAAAACTGAAATATTGCTAAGATGACATCATGTCAAGAAGACGTAAGACTGCTATAATGTTATTGCATGTATATTTAAGCTCTGGTAGTATTTTGATTGTCAATATTCATCACAGTAAATATTCAAAAAGGCACGTTTTAGCTCTGAAGAATCCATCAACAGTTTTTCTTTTTACTCACTGTCCAAATAAAGCAAGATGATCAAAACGTCCCATGTCTTCTCCCACTATGAAATTGTGATCATCTCAACTGTCTAACTTGCTCAAGAATGTTCCTTATTATATTAATGTGTTTTGATATATGAGACAAGTCAAGACATCAGATCATCTACATAAATCTTCAGTAAGGATTCATAAATATTCAGTTTGCCGAATCATAAAGCTCATCATAAATAACTGAATTTCAACAGAGTTCCTCAATCCATCGTGATCTTCGACTATAAATGAAAACAGAGTTCGAATCTTGCTCCATTTACTCAATTGGAACTTATATAGCTTAAGATTTAAGAAAATTTCTTCTGAATGTCATATAATATTTCAAGGGGCAATCTCTAATTATGTAACAGCTCTGAGAAAAAATATCAAGACTGACCACGGATGGAGGGACGAAGCAATATAAGCTCAAGGTATCACGAAAGTCCAGAACACAAACAAATCCCGAGCAGCCTAAGAACACGTGCTCGCCAATGCTTCATTAAAGTTCTTTCTGAACAGTGTGAGAAACGGAGGCACATCCCAAACTGTTTCTCTTCATTCTTTCGCTCTATTCCTTTTCATTCCCTCCCTTCCCCTCTGACGATCTTTCTCTCGCCGCTCCAGCAACACCTTGCTCAACAGGTGCCGGCTTTTTCTCGCCGCTAGAGGGCACCATCTGCCAAGAATGAACTCCACGAGAGGCGTGGCGGGAGGATCTCGTTGGTCCGTCCATGTCTATCGTGTATCGATTGCGGTAGCCGCTCTTCTTATTTTTTTTATTTGCTCGTTTTTGTTTTTTCTTTTTTTCTTTTTCTGCTTTTCTTTTTTAACCGAAACGAGGTGATTTGATTTAAGTGTTGGGCAGCGGTGAGGGAGCGTTTCTTTTGCGCTCGAGCGAAAGAAATCAACTCCGTAAAATATCGGGGGAGAAAAATGAAGTGCGTTGCTGGTTCTGATATTTAAAAATATACAGCTAGTGTAGTTAAAAAATATAAAGTTAGTGATTTTGTAGTAATAAAAATGCAAAATACTTAAGCTTCCACCACCCGCACTTCTCATTTTTTTATTCGTTGTTTTTTGTTCGGCTTTTCTTTTAGAACAGAATTGACATGATTTAATTTAAGTGTTGGATAGCAGAGAGGGAGCGTTTTTCTTTCTTTCTTGTTTCTTTCCGCCTTTTTTTTTTTTTTTTTTGCGCTAGAGCGAAAGAAATCCAAATTAAAAGAAAATAACGGAGGGAAAAAATAAGTACGTCTGCTGTCTTGATTTTACTATGTACGCAAAAATACATAGCTATAGTTTTAGTATGTAGTGTAGTTAAAAATTATAAAGTTAGAGAAAAGTAATAAAAACATTAAAATATATCGTAGTCCCAAAACAACAGTAGGATATCTTAATGTTAATCCTGAGATTAGATGTTTTTTTTTTTTTGCACTTGAACGAAAGAAGTCAACTTCGCAAGTAAAAATGAGAGATAATTATGGGAGGATAAAACGAGAATTACGTTTTTCTCTCAGTTTCACTATTCCTTTAGTGGCAGTTTTAAAACATGCAGTTAATAGTTTTAATAATTAAAAAGTAAAAACAAATAAATAAATAAGATTGCCGTAGCCGCTGTTCTTATTTTACTTGCTCTTTTTTGTTCATATTTTATTCTTTCTTTCCTGCTGTTCTTTTTTAACCTAAATGAACCGATTTAATTTACTTATTGGGTAGCAGTGAGGAAGCATTTCTTTAGCGCCCAAGTAAAAAAAAAAGATTTCTACGCAAAAATAAGATAGGAATATGGGGTGTATTTACTATTTTGGGTCTGCTATGCACTCAAAAGCAATAATCTCTCACAAAAATAATTCCATTGTTCATGTGGAAAAAAATATTTTTCAAAACAATTTTTGTTGAACTTTGCATTCATAATAAAGCAGCATGTTGTTGGAGTAAAAAACTTAAAGAAAAAAATCACGTGCATTGTGATTTTGGCAGCAGCGAGAGAGCTTTTCTTATGTGCTCGAGTGAAAGAAATTCCCTTTTTTGCGTAAAGATAGAAAAAATATGTGTTTTCCAGCTTGATTTTACAATATATTAGTATCTTTAAAATAACAGGAAAAATATTTATTTGGTTTACCTTCGAAAAAAAAAATAGTGGAAGGATTTTGTTTTCCATTAAATGTTTTCTGCACATTAATTGTTTTCATGAGGAAGGGAATAACTAGTTTTAATGTAAAAAAATAGGGTAAATCGGAGGAAATCGCCGCACCCAGGATAAATACCCCACCTCTCGTATTTATTGCAATTATTGGTAGAAAGCTGTCTGACTCACAGTGTAGGGTAAAAATGAGATTTCATTAACCTATGCATATAGCATGAATTCCAATTAGATTGATTACTTCTTACTGTAGAATCGTTGTTGTGAATAAAGGTTTTCCTACGAAAATTTTTCAACACCTTATACTTAAATAGTTTTTGTCCTCTAGATATAGGAATAATGCATGACTTTGAAGTTAAGACTAACTGTAAGGTTTGTAAAAAGTACTGTGTGTATGACTACGCTAGTCAGCCGTGCTAAACACAAGTCGTGTCTGCACTTTTTATCAAAATTGAGTAACTGACACCAAGTGGTTCTTTGTCACAAATTTTACCAGAACTCAATGTTTTACAGTCATTTGTGAAAAAGAAATATTTTTTTTAGAAATTTATGAAAATGTTGCGTCCGTATCAAATTCATGGATGCACACAATTTTAAACCGCAAGATCGCATTTTGAACTCAGATACAAATAGGTTTATTCGCTAAACACAAGGGTATTCTTGTTTACAATGGCAGGCTAAAACTGAACATTATTCAACCATGTTTTATTTTACTATATTGCTGACTTTTATACTGCTGGAGTAGGTTTTGTGTGTTTTATTTATGTTGTAAACGCAATTCTTATTTTTCTTAACAGCAAAAATCTTTGAGATCATTTATTTTAGACATTCGCAGATTATTAAATTCTGGAACCAAAACCACAAATAAAAATTATAGGCAAAATCATCAAGTAATGTACGAATCAGCACACCTCAAATCAATTCAAAGTCATCAAAACATGGAATATTTGGCAATCCTATTGAATAACCTACCGAACGAGTTTAAAAAACCTTCAGATCTTTTAATTTTTATATTGAAATGTTAGTGATATATAGCGAATTAATTCACTAATCTTGATACAACTCAACAAAGTAAATGCTCAAAAAAGAAATTCTAATGAATTCATTTAAGCTGAATGATTTAGTATCGCTTAATTAGCTTAATGGCCTAATAAGCGGATTGGCGTTTTTAGCATGATAAGTGCAAACAAAGTAACATAGTTCAGCTTTTTTAATAAGTAAATAAAGCTCCAACTTGAAATATTCCAAAATACATTTGCCAATAAATATTATAACTACCATAATGAAAATATCAGAACAAAAGTTTGTTAATCGCGGAAATGAATGTGAATATGCCTTGAGGTACAAAAATAAAATACGTTTTTGAATATTTAACGGCCAATTTGCGCCCGTAATAGTTTTATGGTTTGGAATTTACTTGAAAAGTGGAGGGTCATAAATTTCCTCTTGGCATTAGTGGCGCCTCTTAAAGGCTGAGAATTATTATTGAATTTTAAAGTTTTGTAATTCTTAACTGTCTACTGTATATACAGGGTGTATCAGTACAGCGTTTAAAGACTTTCAAGGCAGATAGAATATGGGAAACAACATAGCAATACATGGTTGGAAATGCTTTCCTGTCGCGGTAGTGACAACACAAATCACCAAAAAGACAAGACACGAATAAGAGGCGAAAACATGTTTATAATCTTTAGTACAGTAAAAAAACTAAGAAAAAAAAAACATGGAGGAGCCAGCGATCATCATCAAAGTAGGTGTTCGAAATTACGACCCCGGGCCGTGATGTATGCCTCACATCTCCGGTGCATTGAAGATCGAGCGTCAAAGTGAGCACGGAAACAAAAACAGCGTGTGCGCTTGCACCGTCATCGGATGCATCGGTTTACGTAACGACATCTATCGTACACACCAGACAAAAATTTACCAGCATTTTTGCTGTGTTAAAAATAATAAACGTGTATACTCTTCTTTTTCGTGTTCTGTCTTTCTTGTGCCTTGTGTCATCACTACCACGTCAAGAAATCGTTTCAGACCATGCATTGCTATGTGATTCCCCATCGTCTAGGTGTACTCTATCTGGCCTAAATGTCTGTAAACGCTGTACTGATACACCCTGTATAATTATTTTGAGTTATATCTAATAATAGTGGTACCCACACGGCTTTGCCTGTAATCGAAAAATTAAAAGGTCTTTTGGTTCGTTTGTATATTTACAAATAATGCGTGTTAATTTTCTCACCAATTGGCTTGTACCCATGTTACGGTTAAACGTTATGATAATTTCGTATCTCGCCAATTGGCTTGTGCTCATGTTACGGTTCCACGTTATGATAATTTCGTAATTTACTCGTTCATCTTATGATAATTTTGTTCTTAAAATTGGAATAAAAAAAGAACCACATCGATGTTTCGAAAAATAGCTTCGAGGTGCACACTTTCATGCTACAAAATAACTTTGAGTCAAACTTCATGAAAATCGGTCGAACGGTCTAGGCCGTATGCGCGTCACAGAGATCCTCAGAGACAGAGAGAGATCCGGACAGAGGCTTTATTATTAGTAAAGAATATTTGTGTATTAAAACAATCTAGAATCTTCAGTAAGTTACCTTCCTATAGCCAGGGTAAGGCTCCTATATAAGGGGAGCTGACTTATCCGACATTTTGGTTCCAAAATTATCGGGCGAAAAAAATAAACATTTGTACAAAAGCCTCATTGCAGAAAACTGGTGTCCAAACTTTAGGTGTGTTGACCCATTGATGTTTGATTATTTTATTCTGTGGATGAATACAATTTAATTAATTCAAATTAAAAACAAATAAGGTATGAAAATGAGGTTTATTACCGTAAACATTTCCCGATACATTTTAGCTGAATTTGTAAACGAAGTTATCTTTCAAAATTTACCTAAAGTGACATTTTACTCAACTTATCATCAATTATTTTACGACTTAGCAACCAGCGAATATTATGACGTATTTATAAATACTAGAAACGAGGTTGGATCCAATTCTGTCTTGGAACCAAAATGTCGGATAAGTCAGCCTGTCATTTTCAAGGGGCTCTAAGCCAGGGCTAAGGCAGAAATACATCGCCAGCTCAGTCAATTCCAGGCGAGGACTGCAGTTTCGTGCTTATTAGCACTCATCAGTCCGGCATAGGACTAACTGAGCTGGAAAACCTCTTAAGGAAGCCAAGAGTGCCAAACAAACTGGTAGCTAATATTGAATTAGCACTGACCAGACGAGTGACCGAAACAATGGTTCGGTTCAACTCAAATATTGCAGGCAAGGCAGGTATATTCAGTAAGTTACCGCAATATAGCCATGGCTAAGGCAGAAATACATGAAATACACCACCAGCTCAGTCAATTCCAGGCGCGGACTGCAGTTTCGTGCTTATTAGTACTCATCAGCCCGGCATAGGACTGACTGAACTGGAGGTGGAAAACCTCTTAAGGAAGCCAAGAGTGCCAAACATACTGGTAGCTAATATTGAATTAGCACTGACCAGACTAACTCTATATTAGCTACCAGTTTGTTTGGACTTGAATCAAAGGAATTTTCAAAAACCTGAATTACTTGAAAAGTTTAAAATGGCAGAAATATATGCTTGCATATGATCAGCCCTGAAATTAATTTTTAAATTTATTAACCTAACTTATAATTACTACTATTTTTCATTATTTTGGCAACACTTATAAAAGCGGATATATTTAACTTTATATTCACTATTATTCTTCATGGCTTTTGGCAATAATTGAATCACAACAACGCCGATTCTGTCACACAAAAATGCAGCGGATCAGAATGTGGTGGTTTCCTTTAGTCAAAAGTACTACTTTTAGTCATTAGTCATTGAAATGGATAGAATGAGCAAAAAAAAAAAAAAATATTTTGAATTTTGTCATCTTGAATTCAAATTATGTTTTTCGCAATCACGAGTGTGTGTTTGTATGTGTGTGTGTGTGGGGGGGCATGTGTATATACGTAGGCATGTGTGTTTGTGTCTGTGTGCAGTCATGAGTGTGTGGGTAGTTGTGTGTATGAGTGTTTGTGTGCGTGGGGGTGGGGTATGTGTATGTGTGTGTAAGCATATGTGTGGGCAGTTGTGTGTATTTGTGTGTATGTGTAGGTGTCTGTATGCATGCGTGTGTGTATGTGTTTGTTATGTGCGTGTATGGTGGTGTTTGTGTATGTGTCTGTATGTGTTTGTGTGTGCGTGTGTGTTGGTGCGTGTATGTATGCGTGTGTGTGTAGGATATGGACGCAACCTGGAGACGGTTTTCGCTAGAGGAGCAGCATCGTGAGGCCGGCCGACGCGACGGGTGGTGCTGGCAGAGGGTGGCGCGGCGCCGGTGGGAAAAATGATAGCGCGCCAAAAACAGTCAAATGAAAGCAATAAGCAATCGTGATTGCTCAAAAAAAAAAAAAAAAAAATACATGAACCCAGAAAATACTTACACTTTCCCAACAGATTTTTTTAAAATTAAGTTTTTAAAATGTTCGATTTTTCAAACAAGGCGTGGTCTTTATGACGTCACAAATGATGCAATTTGGCGCATCTTTCTACTACATTAACACCTTATGATAATCAAGCAGCGAATTAAAATTGCGCTCTACACTTGTTATCAACCATATCGTTGCCAATACAAGTGAGTAAAGATGCGAATTAAATATTTTGTTCTGTGAATGGCAACATTGAATGGCATTTCATCATTTGTGATGTCACACGACAGAAGTGTAAACAATGAAAGTGCAACGATTCAAATATTTTTTTTAAAAAAAATATTAAGCTTATGTAAATTATTTAAAAATTGGTCAGATCCTATGTTTTTAAGCATGCACTTTCAGAAAAAAATACTTTTAAAATTTTGGAAACGACCCCATTTCAAAGCTCTCGTATAAAAAGTTTTACATCAAAATTTGAAAATTAATGAAAAAGCTAATTTTCCAAAGGGAAGGAATATGACAATTTACCGCAATTATGCTTCATCTCAAGGATTTCATTATCCTCGGTTTCACTTTTGCCAGCGACGCATAGAAAAAATCATGCGTGAATTCCATCAGCAATAGAAACATATCATGTGACGCTAACTTATAATTACATATCCGCAATCATTGTCACTCTTGTGTTCAAACCCAATGCCTCAGAAAGAAAGCGAAATTCTCTCTATCTCTCTTGGAGGCCCACAGAGGATAGAAATCTTACATTTTCTCACGCTAGCAGCAAAATGAAAGCATGGAATTGTGCTGAAAAAGATGGTTATTTGCTTCGATTCACGAAAATAAATCCGCTTCACATGTAAAGCAAGTAGCAACTCTATCCGCAACGCTTAGTTAAATAAAAACTATATCTCTTGCCAACTTGCAGTATCCTAAATTTGAAAAATGAAGTGAATAGTTTATTTAATAAATCTAATAATGGGAGGCATTTAATTCCGTAAAATTGAACATTGAAATAGCGGATATGCATATACATATTGGTAGAAATATAGTTCTTTTTTTTTTTAAATTTTCAGTGATGAAAGTTTTTTAGTTCGCAGTAGATTAATTATGCACGAAAACGTTCCTTTGTTAGGTTAAGAAATGAGGGGGGGGGGGGAATTTGCTCTTCGGATTACAATTAGGGTGGAATTAAGCAAAGTACGTTCAACGAGGCACCAATAGTTGAAATTGTTCATTATTAAAACACCGTGTTTCAGGAGCAGAAAATCAAGGATGATTTTTTACTTGGTTGATGAATCTGCCAACTGATTTTGAAAGCACATTATCATGCCTTCGGTGGTAATTTTGCCGCATTGGGCGGTAAAAAAAAAAAAAAAAACTTTACAATTTTTCTTACAAAATTTTTACCGATTCTTCTGTCAAGAATCGGCAAAAATTTTGTCCTGAATCCAAATATCACCAGCGTTTTCTTCCATCACGTCCCACTATTTGGAAACTCAATTGTTTTAAGCCACTCAATTGTTTATCGCCACTCAATTATTTTAGGTTTTCGACAGTTTCATAGACATCATTTTTATTTGGAGGGGAAGGGAGCATTATATTAGCCAAAACATTCTCCCGAGGGTATAGAGAGGTGCAAAGTTCAAAAGCATGAACATTTAGAGCAAGTTGGAAGACACAGGAAGGTCTCCCCCTCCCCCTTCCTAAAATATTATGAAAATTATAAAAACTGATCTTATTTTTAAGGTGTTTTTTCTGCTATTTTTTTACTTATTTTTCAGCATAAAACCAACCATATGAACCCCATGTCTGAAACTATTTTCACGTAGTTAAAAAGAAAAATATAAAAACATATTGGCAGCATTGTTTTTTGCTCTCATCTCAGAGTCATTCGCTTTCTTTTTCTTTATACAAAGGAAAAAGACATAGACGTTTTAGCTGATTAAAAAATCTAAAAAATACTAAAATATATTGTTCACTAGGAGCACAAAAAGAAGAGAGAGAGAGAGAAAACTGTCCACAAAACGAAACTGAAGCCGAATGATTGGACAAAACTTTTAATTACCCGAAACTAGAAGGATGACTAATATCATTCTCCGCATTATAATCAAAGCTGATGCTTTTTTACAATGATGATGATCGCGGTATCTGATATAGCCCCTTAAGGTTGGAAAGCTTTATAAAATATGTGTACTCGACTGCTAATTAGAGCTGAAATTTACAAATCTATATCTTAAAACAAATTAATCATTTTTCTCTCAGTGCAAAGGAAAAATGCATAAACATTCCTATTTGTGAAAAAATCTGAAAAATACTGAAATATATTGTCTGCAAATAAAAAACTCAAGTAATCGAAGTTGACGCCGAATGTTTGCACAAAACTTTTAATTGCTCGGAACTAAAGTAAGATGACTAATAACACTCTAATTTTCACCACAGAAAATGCATTTTGTCAATGATGATGATGATAACGCTTAAGGATTGAAAGCTTTTTGAAAATTTGTATTTTTGAAGTTCCTCATAGCTGAAATTAAAAAAAAAAAATCTATATCTTGTTGTAACTTTTGTTTAAATTACTACTATTTTTTTTCGAACTTAAGGTTTCTTTTTTGGCTAATCCTTCATTAAATGATAACAAATTTTGTAAAACCAAGGCCCATACATGTTTGGAGGATGGGGGGGGGGGAGGCTGAGGGAAGAGTTAGTAAAGGGTACTTATCTATGCCTACTTGTAATCACACAGTGGAAAAAACTTCATTCTTTTCTGCATAAATACATTGACTTACTTTTTACATTTTAATTCTTTGTTTTGAAGCAGCTGAAGAAATGCAGATGCCTTTTTGATAATAAGGCTCCAGTTGGTCAAGGTTAGAAGGTGCTTAGAATAATAGCATTGTATTATTATTTTATAAAAATAAAAAATAACTATATTACGTGGTAAAGTAGCAGAATTTCGAAACAGATTACCTGATGATGAACTAGCATATATTTTCCTTTAAGCCATCTTGAGTTGCGAATATTTTTAAAAGTTAACAAAGGAAATAAAGGGCCTGGGTTTAAAAAAGATAAATAAATGGTTCTTTGTAGTGGAAGCAGATGCGTTTTCGCTTATCCTTATGGAGTGTTAAATCCAAGTTCAAGAATAGGAATTGTTTTTATGGTAAGGTCTTGCGTGTTCAGATTTAGTAAGAGAAAAGAAGAGTGAGCTAAAATAGATCTTTCTGAATCTGGCAACTTCCGTCGCTCCAAGCGATACATGAACAGGTTTTAAACATCACTTAATACTGCCGGTTTGAGGGTCTTTGGGGGTTTTCTAACAAGCGAAATTTATCAAATGTCAACAATGAGAACGTGATCTTCGCAGTTTGATGTTACTGGAAAGCAAAGCGAAGTATTTAACGCTTTAAGATATATATTTTTATATACAATGAAATTGGTACGTTTTTTTTTTTCTTTTTTTTTTTTTTTTTTTTTGCTTAGCTTGAGGGCTTGAAAACAGTTTTTGAAATTTTGATCTGAGGGAAATTCATGCTAGATAAATGAAATATACAGAAAAAAAAAAAGGTTATTGGCGCAGTTTGACCTATCAAAGCTCTTGCGCCATAAAACTTAAAAAAAAACAAACAACCAAAAAAACTAAAGACCATAATAGTGATTAATCGTAGGTATGAAAAAAACTTGCATTCTGAGAAAGTGAAAATATTCCTTGACATTTTTCAATGAGTGAAATTTATGCTTGATTAGTAAAATATATGCTAAAAAAGTAAAAACCATAATAGTGATCAATTGGTTCAAGAAATAATATTTTCTTAGGATGTGAAAATTTTCCTTGATCAATTGATCAATTGTATGAAAAAATCTTACATGCTGAGAAAATGAAAATATTTCTTGACATTTTGAAATGAGCGAAATTCATTTTTAAGGAGTGACGTATGCTAAAAAAAGTAAAAACCATAATAGTGATCAATTGTATGAAAGAAACTTACTTCCTTCGGAGGTAAAAATGGTCCTTGAGATTTTTAAATGAGTGAAATTTATGCTGGAGGAGTGAAGTATGCTAAAAAAGTAAAGTTCATAGTAGTGATCGATTGTATGCAAAAAATCTTACTTGCTTAGGAGGTAAAACTACCTCTTGATATTTTTTAGATGAGTGAAATTCGTGTTGGAGGAAGAAGCATGCTAAATAGGTAAAGAACAAAGTATTGATCAATTGTCTGAAAAAAAAAAAAAAAAAAAAACTTTCTTTCTTAGCATAAAATTGAAAAGGGAAGGATGAAGATATTTGCAAAGACTAAAAGTTTTAAAATTTAAAATGCTTGACGTTTTAAAGTTAAAATAAGTAATGAAACACTCAAACAATATTTTTAAATTGCCATTATTATTTTTTTATGTTTTCCACGACGTTGTTTATGATCGAACTAGCTTTTTTAAATTCCCATTGAGAGAGGAAAATTCCATTAACGATCTATTTTAGGATGTTTTCTCCCCTTAATTGAGGTTAAATTAAGTTTTTTTTTTTTTTTTTTTTTTGTTACTGCAAATTCAATTTTTCTTTATAGATATGAGAAGTCTCTAAACTCTGAAGAAATATTGTTTTACTGTTTTAAATCGCATAGTTGCTATTTAAGTACAGTGAAACCCCGATTTTACGTCTCCCGAATCTACGTTTTCCCCGCACTGACCATTTTTTCATATGGTTTCATCATCAGTTTTGCTGCTATGTATATCCCGTATTTAACGTTTCCCCCGTAGTTTAAGTTTTCCCCGTATTTAACGCTTTTACAGTCCCTTGAGAAACAAAAAAATGGGAGTTTCACCATATCTAAATTTCAATATTGTTTATAAGCATTCGATTATTTCCACAAAAATGTAATGTAACATACGCACTGAGAGGTAATTATAGAAATAAAAAATTTAATTTTTTATTTACTTGAAAAAGGAAAAACTTAAGTGATTAGTAAGAAGGCAGGTACTTGTTAACAAGTGAACTTTTTTTTTCTTTTTTATAATGAACTTCCCGCTGAATCCTTAAGCATAACTGCAATAATATTTTCATGAAACCTACATAAATAGATAGTAGTATCATCTGAGTAAATTAACCAGTTTTGTTATGATCTTCTTGAATTATACGATAACTTTAACACTTACTTCAAAACGCTAAATTTTTTTTTTTTTTTGAATGCATATACAAAAATATAATTTGAGTAGTTACTTACATTAAGTATTATACTAATACAGTCGAGCCTGCTTATTAGAATATCGGTTAAAAGAATATACCTCTTAATATAATACATTTTCAATGTAAGGTAGACCGGGGAACGTTTACGCAGTGCGCTTTTTTTAAAACGAATTATAACTGAAGAGCCAACAGTAATAGCAGATTGACGTTACTCCCAAACAAATATTCTCACAAGTTTTTGAGCATTAGTCCAGCATGCAGAAAGAATAATCTGTTTTTTACCAAGTTGAGTAAGTTTTGTGTTGAACGTTTTGCAGCTTATCTATATATATATATATATATATATATAAATGAATGTTTGTCTGTATGTCATCCATGAACTCAAAAACTACCCGGCAGATTTGGCTGAAACTTTCACCGTTTGTTATTTTTGGTACTGGGAATGTTTATAGACCAGTTCGAAAAAAATCCAATCGATAGTTCCTTTTTTATTCCAATTTAAGTCACAATCCATTGGATAAATACGAATAAAATTATCAGCTGCAGAAATTAATTCGCGTGAAAGATCTCATTGATAAGAAGTTAGCTGTTGCCATTTTTCTTGAGTTTGAACAAATAAATTCTTTCTTTATTGTTTTATGGCTTTTCATGCAACGGGGGGATTTAAAACTTTTTCTATTTGATATTTTTAGCGATTGATTGATCTTGCAAACTGCGTGAGTACAAAATTTGAGTATAGTCACGGCTTCACTTGATACCTGGACCGATTATTATGAAAATTGCTATATATATGTATTTTTCCACGGAGAAGGTGCATAATATGCTCATTGAAGCCACTCGCCACCAGGTGGCACTGCAAAGTAACAACTTCTGCCCCGTTCAACCGATTGTCATGAAAATCAGTATAATGATTTTTTTTTTTTTTTTTTTTGTTGGCGTAGCAACGCGCGTCGGGTACAGCTAGTTGTGAATAAATAATACTATGTTAAGAAAAAACAAATATATAAAAAATAGCAGCATTTTATCCATTTTTGAGATATGTATTTGCATGAAATGAAATGTTATTCAATTTTTTTGCACGTTAAAAATAAATCCAAACTTGGCGACGGGGCAAGTTTACGCGTTGAACGTCGGAACACCTTTACGATCGTCCTTACTGTGTCTTACCTAAACGTGCCCCTGACACTTTTTTCACTCCAAACTGTCTCAATATTTTTTTCAATTACCATTTAATTTTTAATTAAGTTACACATTCGTATCTTATAGCTTACAATCATATAGTGCTGTCTTCAGGCCCCCTTCAGCATCATTTTCATACACACTTCAGGCTGTAATAAATTTGCTTTATTTTAGCGATGGTGAGACATTATGTTCAAGACACAAACAGAGCTCCGTTAGATGTCGAAATAAATATGCGTAAACTTGCCCCGTGTCCGGGGCATATTTACGCAAACGGCATGGACTCAAAAATATTTCTTTGACGGTTAAAAACACAAGCTGAGAAACAACTAAATATACCAATTTCGACTCCATTAACTGATTTATTAAAACGCAATGTCTAAAATTTAATAAGCTAAAACATAAAAATTAGAAAATTCATTGAAAAAAATCCTCGTAAACGTGCCCCGGACAACCCTACCAAACCAATGTAATGTGTTGTTTTGATCTCGGCTAATGGAATATCACGCTTTTTTGTGGAAAATAGGCTATGTCATTAAACGAATTCGACTGTATAACACTAATAAATTGGAACCCTTTAAAGATCATTCAATCACATCATCATAGAAAGAGCAATCTTAAAAAAAAAAAAAACTATGCAGCAGTAAAAAATATGCAAAATTGTAGCATAAAAGAAGATGTGTTAAAAATATATATATATAAAATTTAAATATTTCATTTATTACAATTTGCTAAATTTTTGTTAAATTATTAAATTTGTTTCTCCTTACTGAATAAGTAGCCATATTTAAACTTAATATTGCAAGTATATCTCTGCTGTTTTTATAATAATTTAAAAAGATTATGATTTAGCGTTGCATTATACTACTTTCTTTACACTTAAATTTATCAACATCTGAATTGTTTGGAAATTAGATTTCTTTAAAAGAAGTAAAAGTTTTTGGTGGAAAAGTTGAATTCAAACATTAAAAAACCACTGTTTTTTAAGCTAGGTTTGGACTCATTTGGAATGCCCACAAATGTTTCTACAATGTAGCAACTAAGCTAATTAGAGTCAAATAATTACTGGCCAGAAATAATTATATGATAATGTAGTTATTGAGAACAAGAGCAAGACAGGACATAGGAAATATGAATATTTCCTCGGAATCTCGGCAATTATCCTCAAAAAAAGACAAGAAAAACGAAATGTAAACACGAAAAATTGCAGGTTTCGATTTGGTGTCCGTCATTATGGCGTCCGTATGATGGAAGAGGTAGTATGTGCTAGAAAAATACTATGTCTAACCTCTTCATAATCATGAATCTATACGCGAACTTTTTTTTTGCCCCTCAATTTAGGTAAAAAAGATCTAGATGTAGATGAAGCACTCAATTATTCTTGCATTAGATACTTATCAAACAGATGTCGAATGCCGTCGATATGTAGCAGTAATCTGAAAATGAGTAAAATAAGTTGGTTTTGTTTTGTGAATCAATATCATCAAACAGCGTGGATTTTTTTTTTGGTGAGAAATACCGTTTTTTCATCTGACAATAACTTTGTATTTTTAGTTAAGTGGAAAAAAATTATCCATTTTCTAAACTTTGAACCCCACCACCCTTTTAAACGGATTAAAAGAATAAACAAGAACAACTTTAAAGCAAATGAACTAATACAAAAAGATTTTTGTGTTTCGAGAAATGCTATGTGTATGATTTTATTTGGTGCGAATCAGTTGGTATTTTCAGAAACGTGACAAAAGTGATAAAAATTCGATTCCTTCCCCATCCTAAGAAAAAAAAAGAAAAGGAAAGTAAGAATAGATTTATATTTTCAAAAACGTGACGATGAAAGTTCAATCCACTCCTCCCCCCTCAAAAAATAAATAAATAAATAAAATTAAAAAAAGTAAGCAAGAAAGAATTTCTTTAAAGCAAGTTAACTCCTAGAAACTTTTTGATGAAAAAATTGCTGTGTGTGTGTGTGTGTGCATGTGTGTGTATTAAAATGAGAATCAATTCGTATTTTTAGATAAGTAAAAAGTGATGAAATTTCTAATCTGTACCCCCCCCCCTCTCCAAGAAAAAAAAAATTATAGATGATGAAAAAAAAATTATGGTAAATAAGGAGGCAGAAACTACTTCAGTGCAAGTACACTGCTACAAGTAGAGAGAGATAATATTGGTGAGATTTTTTTTTTGTGTGTGTGAGTTTTTTAATGAGAATATTGTCGTACTTTTAGATAAGTGATTAAGTTGATAACATTTCTAACCATTAGCCTCCTCCCCCCCTCCCGGAAAAAATAAACTTAAGGATAATAAGCTAAAAGCTACTTTAAAACTTTAAAGCATAGTGAACTGCGACAAAAAGTGTTGCAAAGTGAAACATTTTAGTGAGTATTTTCTTTTCTTCCTTTTTTTTTAAGTTTTATCTTTTGGAAATGAAAATTGGTTTGTGTTTTTGGATAGGTGAGAAAAGCGATAAAATTTTATCGAAAAAAGATTATAATAACTTTTTAAAGTTAAATAAGAAAGGAGGAACTACTTCAAAACAAGTTTATTAACAGTATGATTCCCATTTTGGGCCAAGTGTATTTTTTCCGTTTATGGAAGAAATATTGTTTTTAAAAGGAGAATAGATTTGGGCTTGTAGAAAAAAAAAGAAAAGAGAGATTAAAAGCACAAGCGTTGTCTGATCCGGGAGCAAAAACTTATTGAAGGACATAAGTAAAGTACTCATTCAAGGCAACAATTTTTTTATAGTACATTAGTTTTTTTTTTTTTTTTTTTTTGCTTCAGGTGTACATTTTCTTCAGTTCAAAGCAAAAGAGACGCGAAGAACCTGATATTGCAAATAAAAGGTTCGTTAGAAGTTTTAAACAAGTATTTGTCATTTTTAGCGTAATGTTTACTAAAATTACAATAAAAATGACAAATTATTTAGAAGTTTGATTAACTTTCAAATAATTTGTCCTTCTCCTAATATTTCCTTATTGCACTATGGAAGTTTGATTAGATTTTTTTTAATAGTAGTATTGAATACGCTTTTGTTTTAATAGGTGATTTTAGTTATCGTTTTAAAATAGATGATTAAAAAAATTAATTTGGTTGATTGAAAATTAGTAATCAGTATTGATTGTTCTTTTACAATTTGCCAAGTTGCGAACGAATGAAAAAATACCCAGCTCAATACCACTAATGAAAGTTGGGTATGCCAAAGTTTTTTATTGTTGAAATATGGACTTGGATGATTTGTAACTCTTTTAACAAATCCGTACAGCTGTTTTTTTAGCTAAATATAAAAAGTATTTTGGTGACATATCTAGTCCTCAACGTTACAAACGCATAGTTATTCGTAGGGTTGCTCTAAAATTTTATATCGACCAAGTTGATTAAGGTATAAGTTGTGGACATCCGTAAAAATGGAAAATTATAAAACTCCAGTTTTGACACGATTCTGCAAAATTTATGTTCAAGAAAGACTTCTTTGATATTATTTTCCTGATAGTATTTGATTTCGTATGTAAGCAACTCACAACCAAAAACAGTTCAACTCATCATAAAATAACACAGTGGCCCGCAACGTAGCACAAAATGTTGATTGTTAATGGGAAATAAAGCACCGATAAAAATTTCTCATTTTAAGACACAAAACATGTTTGGCGGACTACTGCTGTCCATTGTAATTTCTAATTTGTTATTTCATGATACATACCAAGTTTGAGAAAAGTTTCAGTTGCAGATCTGTTAATTAATTTCTACCATTTTTAATAACAACTAGAACCTAACAATTAAAGATTTGAGCTCGGTGACTTTTTTCTCAACTCCGACAAAAATGAATTATTTTCCATGATGTATTTTCTTTTAAGATGATTGGATGAACTGTAGGAAGAAAAAAAAAAACGATGACACAAATCGAACCTCAGTCTCTTTCTTCCTATATAACCCCCAACGGCAGTCTCAAAGTCTGAGTCTGTCATAATTACTAGTTCTCTAAAACGTACCGCACAGTCTGTGCTAATAATAAGAGAATTAAAAAAGGAAAACTGGCGACACTATGCTTCGGAGAGCCAGGGGCAACGGTATAAAAATTCCGCTATAAGTCAGAAGAAGAAACCAACAAGAAAAGCAAACCCTTGATTTTTCCATAAGATTCCATTGAACGACCATCTGCCGCTCCAGCAAGCTGGCAATTATAGCTGGATTCGAGGTACTCAAGGTAAACATTAAATTCGGTGCCTTACTCAGACTATCATGCATAAATGTATGTTAGTGGCATTGGGCATGTATGGTGCCCTTCACTGCATATGCATGGGGAGTGGATCTTTTCCTCGAAGGGGCTTGACCGATTTTGGTTTTCTTCTTGCAATTATTTTTTACTGATTAGCAACGAGGTCGCTTGTGCTGGATGTCGGCGTCGGGGCTTTTAAGAGGGTGACAAGCCCGTTTCGAGTACTTTGTTTTATTATGGTTGTTGCCCTTTTTTTTTCTTCTGTTGTACTGTCTCAAGAAGGGTGTGGTACTCACCGGAATGTGTGCGACTTGTGAAAGAATAGGGATGGTGGACTCTGTGTCGTCAGAAAGCAACTGAGTCAAGGATTATGGAATTAGAGGAATGTCTATTATGATAAAACTGTTGCATAACGTACTTCGCTTGATAATTTAGTCACTGTTTTAAAATACATGTAAGATCAAATGCTAAACTGAAAAGAAAAAAAAACATAAATACTTATTTAACTCTTTCTTATTCCTTAAACACTGTATTGGCTGCTTTACCAGACATATCGATTGGTTTAAAACAAGAAAAGTTCTTAATAACATTACTTAGAAAACTTACATAACTAAAAAGCTTCACATAATTAAATTTCATTTTATTTCAGCTCACAGACTTTTTATTTATGCATAATGGTATTTGTAACATTAAAATCCACAACAAATAATGTAGTATACATCAACCGAAAAGAAATATACATTTTCATCTCTAAATTGTATGATCGGTGAAAAGAAAGTTCATGAATGTATGTAATATTTTGCGTAATTGAAGCAATAAATACTTAAAAAAACATCCATCCGCGCAAAACTTTAAGAGATGAAAATTGTTCAAAACTTTTTTTTTATATTTTAATTAGAGCTTCTGGATAAATACTTCTAGATGAAACGCAGATTAAGATTCCAACTGTAGATTTCAAATCTGCCATAGATAAAGAAATCCCGAAAAGAATGTCAATGTGAAAAAGTATAGTTTATATTAGTACAATATATTATTGTTTACTAAAAAAAGGAGAACTCGATTGGGTATTTTATGTGACGTGCAAATGGTTTCTAAATTGTATTCATGCCAACGGTTTTTATGTTTTTCGTAACTTCTTGCAATTTTTAAATTTTACTTTGAGTATTTCCTTTCAATATGTAAGAGTAAGAAAATACAATAAAAAATTGCAAAGTTAACTTTTATATAACGTCAAAAATACGTTTGCCCTTATTCATTTTGTGGAAAATGTAGAGGCTTTATGATTGATTCAATTAATCGTTGACCATAATCAATATTAAAGCTTCATAAAAATTCTTTTTGGGTATTTAATACTGGTAACTCCTGTTTTATTAAACTTTTATGCGGAAAAAAATGTTATTTCTTGTGTTTTTTTTATTTATGGTATAATAACAAAAAATGCATTTTAATAAATGCCTTATAATTTTTTCAATCAACAAAGATTGCAGACTAAAGTATAAGCGCACTTATTTAAACCACTTTTTTCTTAAAGTAAGACAAAACAACGTTAGAAGAAGCACTGTCTTACTTTACTGTTCAGCACAAAGGTATTTATCTCACTTTTTTCTAATTCCATAAAGCTAAAAAATATGAAAAGAAACTAATTGATATTCATGTGCAAATTAGTTTTTAATGACTTGAACCTTCTCGGTACATCATTATCAAATGTAGATGCTATAGCTTCTTTTGGGTACCATACAATGTCATAAAGTTAGGCGCTCATGTCAAGTAAAAATTGTATCACATCTAATATCGACACTACAGAAAAAAAAACGGCTTGGTCAAAATGAGTTTTTAATGAACTTCGTCCAAAATATTCAGATTGCATGGCTATTGCAATTTTTTTATGAAATGCTTTGAAAAAACATCTTAAGTTAAAGATACAATAATGGAAATACGTATGAAAAAAATTAGACTAATGATTACTTGGGATCTGAAAAAATATAATTAATTAAAAATTCAGATAACCACCATTATAAGGTGGCAAGAACCACTTTCAGTTTGTGTCATTCCTTATTTTGCGATTATTTCAAACTTAAGATCGTTTGTTCAATCAAAGCACAGTTCCTTGGTACGTAGTAGCATAAAATAGACATTTTTAAGGTACAAATTATAACCATATATGAAGTATCCAGAAGTAAAAGGGTACTAATCAATATTAGAATACTTAGATAACTATCAAGTAGCAAAGAAAACTCTGATCATCACAATTCACAATTTTTTTCCTCTCTTTTTATTAGTGTAAGCATTTCTTAAATTAATGAACTCAAATGTTACTGAGAATCCCAATTTCAAGAATTTGTTTCAATACGCATTTAATTTCAATGTTTTTAATACAAAACTGGAGAAATATATTATTTCAATAACATCACTGATGCCAGAAGTAATATTTTCATGATTTTCTTCAACTTCCAGTTTTAACTATCATTTCAACAAGTGCTTATATTTCTCCTACAACTTATGCTCTAAATTAGAACAATTAACTCCGAGATATTTACTGAATTTCAACCATTATACGATACCGAAAATATTAACGGAAAAGAACTACGTAAGCATTAACTCGAACAATAACAAATAATCATTTCTGTACCGTTTTCAATGCCATCACCTTACGCGCAACTAAATTAAACTACGCATTGTTCTCCACACGCAACCTTGAGGTAAAGCTATCAAGAAAGGAAGTAATGCGGGTATTTACCATAGCACTTACCCGCAGATTTTACTAAAAATTGCATTTTGGAGTACTTAGCTGCGTGATAGAAAAATAAACCATAATGTTGCGGTTGTGTTCTGCAGGTAGAAATTTAGAATTACCGTTTTATGGGGGAAAATGAAAGAAAGATTCAGTAATTTTTAGAGCTCGTCTACAAGAAATAAAAAATAAGGGCTCGAATCGAATCTGGGTAAATAATTCAGTAAAGGTGTTGCACTTTTTGTGCTGATTGTTGTGTCAATAAAGAATGTGGATTGCTTAAAAAAACAAAACAAAGAAACTATTAAAATGTGAATGACATGATATTTAGAGGTTTTTTATTTACTTAAAATGTTTTTGTTTTAGAAGGAATAATCTCCTCAAAATAAATATATCGTAACGGATTCGGTGAGACTTCCAACTTTCTTGGAAGGACGACACAGTTCTTGATTAAAACACAGAGAATTTATTTACACTATGTACAGGAAAAATCGTCAACAACTGCTAAATTAATCATCAGCAATTAAGCAAATATCACACAACACCGTAAACTCAACGGTTACACACGTATTTACTTCCAAATACGAAAAACAACACAGCGAAATGCCTCGCAATAAACAGAGCTAATACACTCTCAGTTCGAATTCTCAATCGAAACTCACTTTTTATCCAGCGTAACGGCTTATATACACACCGAAAAGAGAGCTCTCAAATATTCCACAAGATTCGAAATGCTTCTCGAAAATCGTAGAACGTTATCAAATTTTATCAATGAAAAAAAGGAAATTGGGGGATCGTATACTTCAGCCGAATGTATAGGGGTTGTATATTCATTACGGGAAACTATTTACAGGTTACGTTACTACAATAATTACTATTTACAGAATTTGTAACATTGCCCCCTTCCTAAGGACTGCACGTCCCGGGCAGTACAATCCTTAGAAAGGGTGCCAAACTTCTATCACAAGTTCACAAATATACACATTAAATAATAACCAATAATGCATAGGAAACACAATAATAACAAGAAATATTACTAAACATTAAAAGCTAAAAAAGAAAAAATTATCTACAACTTTATGTTATCAACCATGGTTGTTTACGTAAATACTCATGAGCTATGGCCATAGTATGGGGCTAACCGATCCTAATGTACAACCCTAGGTTTTGCATTAGGTGATTTTTGGATCCTCACTACGATGTCATTCAGTCGGTTAAGGACTTTATAGGGTCCATCCCAATGTGACTGCAGTTTGGGTGACCTTTCCGTCGGATGGGATTCCATAACCAAACCTTGTCGCCTTCGTTGAATTCATGTCCAGTAGACCTTGTGTCGTATCGGGTTTTCATCTTCTCCGCCGCGATGTTGATTCGCTCTCGTGCGAAGTTATGGACGACTTCCAACCGGGCCTGGAGATCCTGGATGTACTTCCTCAGGCGATGAAGACGCATCCGGAGGACGACCGAAGACGAGATCACAAGGTAGCCGAAGCTCTCGTCCGAAGAGCATCTGAGATGGGGCATATCCGGTAGTCTCGTGGACAGCACTGCGGTAGGCCAGCAGGAACAAAGGTAGCTTCTTGTCCCAATCCTGTTGATTTCTGGAGACCATAAGCGAGAGATTATTCAGAATTGTGCGGTTAAATCTCTCCACCATGCCGTCCGATTGTGGGTGTAGTGGTGTTGTCCTAGTTTTCTCAATTCCGAAAATTTGACATAGGCCCTTAAACACAGCAGAAATGAAATTCCTCCCTTGATCGGAATGAATCTGCAAAGGTGTTCCATATCTCGAGATCCAATGTTGGACTAGAGTCTCTGCTACGGTGGTAGCTTCTTGATATGGAATGGGATACGCTTCTGGCCATTTGGTGGCTAATGATGCAGTTTACTGGAGTACAAGTTGCTAACACTTCACCTTTCCGGATATTCCTTGGCCTTTCACTCACGTTGGCGACTCTCACAGGAATTACATCCTTAGGAAGGTCTACAAGCGTAGATGCTACCAGCACTCCTTTTAGAATATTGCTTAGGTTAGGGTATTCAATGAGTCCAAATCGAAAACTATTGCTTTCTTCAATGGAGCCAGGTATTATTGGTTCTGACCTTGAGAGAATCGATAAATCTGTTTGGGCTATTATTTGATGAGCGGATTTTACATCATTTTCAGCGTTGAAGATAGCTATGTCTTCTCTTATCGAGTGCAGTTCACTAGTCTTGAAGTCAAGGGTGAAGTCGTATTTCTTTAAAAAGTCCAATCCGAGAATTAAGGGGTCCGTGATATCAGCAACGATTGCCGTATGATGGTAGGTGGCATTCCCAAACACTATTTCCAAGTCCACTTTACCCTCAATCTCAAATTTGTCACCTGTCACAGTCTGGAGACTTACGCGTGGCGATGTCCACAACAGTTTCAATCCAAATTCACGAGCCTCATCTGTCCTAACGATTGTCACATTGGCTCCAGTGTCGACAATCAGTTTGCAAGGATTCCCATTTACATGTGCGTAAATGAAAAGTCCATCACTGCCACTACTAGTAGAGGAAATCTGCAGAGCTCTGGTGGAGGTGATTTCTTTCCCTCGCGTAGCTTGGCGAGCAGGACAACTCCATCGCAGGTGCCCTTCACTACCGCATTTCCGGCACTTCTGCTCTTGTTTCTTTTGGGCTGTTATGCTGTTCAAATGTCTTGCCAAGTCACCGAGTTGTCTCTCAAGTTCAGCGAGATGGGACGACCTGGAATCAGACTCATCAATTTCCAGAGTTCGGATATGATGGCGATCCACACGGGTTGCTTGCTGGGCGGCCTCCAACTTCATCGCATACACAACAGCAGAATTCAGGTCTTTGACATCCGCCATCTGTAAAGCTTTCTGGATTTCCGGATCTCGAACCCCGTCGATGTAGTAGTTGAGTGCCAGGTTGTCTCGAACATCCGCAGGGGCAGTCGCAAAAAGCAAGATGAGACAGTCTCTCGATGTCCGCCGCAAGCTCTTGCAGGGTTTCCTCGTTTTTCTGGAAACGGGACTTCAAGTGGAGTCGGCTGAAATCTTTTTGGCACTTCTCACCGAAGCGAAGCTCCAACGCAGATGTGAGGGCGGCGAAATGCAGGCGCTGGCCATCCGGAAGGGTCTGAAGAATGTCCGCTGCGTCACCTCTCAGGGATGCTGCAAGATGGCAGGCCTTGGTAGCAGATTCCCATCCGTTCGCTTCCACCATTATCATGAATTGAGTTTTGAAAACCTGCCACGAAGTTTTCCATCAAATGTGGCAAGTTTAATGGACGGTCGGGCAACCGATGTGGGAGCGCCAAACTGTACAGAGCTGCTTTCCGCGGTCGCCAATCTCCTTTCCATGTTTTTAATTTTCTCATCCACATGATTTTCAACTGCTGTGATACGGTTTTCTACTGTTTCAAAATTTTCATCAAAAGCATAACTCGATGCTCCAGCTCATTAAATTTATTTTCCATCACAGTCTTTACCGAAGTAAGGTCGTTTTTAATTTCCTCTTGGTTAGAAGCTAGGTCAAATTTCAGCACCGTTAAATCACTTTTGAAATTTTCTTGATTAGCTGTAAAACTTGCAATCAATTCATTTTTTAATTGGTCTTGATTCGCCGCCATATCATTTTTTAATTGTTCTTGATTAGTCGCCAAACTTTCAGTCAAGTCACTTTTCACAGCATTAATTGCTTCCAGAAGTTGTTTTAATTGATCATCCATTGCGCGAGTAATCACCATAAAATCAAAGTCTATAAATTCAAAGTCTTTGCGAAAAAATGTCCAAAGTCACACTTACTCCAAGAAAGTCCAGAAGAAGCCCCACGTTGGGCGCCAATTGTAACGGATTCGGTGAGACTTCCAACTTTCTTGAAAGAACGACACAGTTCTTGATTAAAAACACAGAGAATTTATTTACACTATGTACAGGAAAGATCGTCAACAACTGCTAAATTAAACATTAGCAATAAAGCAAATATCACACCACACCGTAAACTCAACGGTTACACACGTATTTACTTCCAAATACGAAAAACAACACAGCAAAATGCCTCGCAATAAACAGAGCTAATACACTCTCAGTTCGAATTCTCAATCGAAACTCACTTTTTATCCAGCGTAACGGCTCATATACACACCGAAAAGAGAGCTCTCAAATGTTCCAGAAGATTCGAAATGCTTCTCGAAAATCGTAGACCGTTATCAAATTTTATCAATGAAAAAAAGGAAATTGGGGGATCGTATACTTCAGCCGAATGTATAGGGGTTGTATATTCATTACGGGAAACTATTTACAGGTTACGTTACTACAATAATTACTATTTACAGAATTTGTAACAATATTTAGGGAATTTCTTTGAATTATTATACTAAGAAAGTTATTTTGTATGAACAAATGCTTTCCTATAATAATTAAAATTTTCAAATCGAAAAAAAAGGAATAAATAAATAAAACAAATACATGAAATACTGAGTAAATAAATGAAAAAAAAAATAATAAATAAAAATATACATTTTTATTTTAAATCAAGAACAAATTTTGAAACCCCAACGTTTGTGACGCATTGCCAAACAGTGAGACCACAAAAAATCTTTTTTTTTTTTTTTTAATTTGAAAAAGTTTGAAGCAAAGAATAAAAGAAACATTTCAGACAACCAAACTAAAAAGAACTGGCATAGAGGAAAGATGAGCGATGTTTTAAATGAAAAAAAAAAAAATTTTTTTTTTTCTGTTTTTAGAAATGGTGGCTTTTAACACAATACGGGAAAACTGATATTTGCGATTTTTTAAAACTATGTCATTTTTTTTTTTTTTTCATTAAGTGCAAACTGTCATGTAACCAGTTTTCAATGTTTTTCTCATTGTTTGTGTTAGGCAACCTTCACAAAAAGGCTTGGCAATCGTAACATTGTTAAATCTTCCGTTGTTCACAATTAAAAGGAACAGAAGTATATCTTATTCGACTTAATCTTTCTTTCTTTTTTTTTCTGTTTTTTTCTCTAGATTCATTAAGCATAGAAAACTACCTTGTACTGGTGACATGGTTCTTAAAGTGCAATATACGTGATTTAAATTTATGTTCCAACCTTTTCTCGCATATTTGTATAACCTGAAAAATTCAATCGGCACGTGTCACGTGTAGGCTTTTTAAAAAGATTTACAATGATTTTTACAAGAATGAACCAAGCTCTAGTTTCATAGAACTGTTCACGCATTTTTAACTAGTTGCGAATGTTTACTTTAGCAAGTGACTTATTGAGACGTACTACAAACTTATTTCTGCGTGTTTTTTTAATCATTCTGAAAAAGTTTTAATTTCAGGTATGGTACCCTCTTACCAAGGGCGAAAACAAGAGGAGGGTCAGGGGAATTATGACCCCCCCCCCCATAATAGTCGATAATATTATCCGCTCACATTGCATCTAAACACTTTATGAGTAAAATGTAACCAAGTCCAGAAAAAATTTCAGTGCATTAATTATTTTTTTTAAAGTAAATACTTGAAATACTGCTTCTTTCCATCTTTTATGAAATTAATAATAACGTTTTATGTCCCCAAAAGTTCCTTATTCCGGCTTGATTTGGTACTTTTAATTGACATCCATGCAGTGTTAGAAATATTTTGTCTTCCAAACCGCAGATATGCTCATGAAGGAGGGGGGGGGGGGGAGGAGAATCATTCTTCAGCATAACTCTCTCCCCCCTAAAATGATAGTCTGTATCAGACGGTGCCTCTACATCGACGATTTTCGAATCTTCGTAAAAGTTATGCGTTGCACTCGAGTTCTGATGAGTTGACTTCCCATCCGCTGAGGCTTAAACGTTCCTGTTTGCTAATATAAGGTTAAAGATTGTGGGCTTTCGTTGCGATAATGATTATCGACACTGGGCCGATCTAAAAATTTCTCCTCTTTCAACCCTAACATAATTGAGCTCGTCCAAGGTCAAGCATCAAGTTACCAGAGCGATACTCCATGTAAATATTTTTTTTTTATCCTGGCATGTATTACACTTCTTCAGATCTGAAACTTTTGTTTCAAGAGAAATACGCTTTCTCGGGAATTACACACATCTTAGTTATTTTATAGACCACATAAAATGTCAAATTGAATTAATTTTTTCAGATGACTTAATTAGAGGTTCAAATAAAGGAACCTCAACCTCATTTCCCTGTAGGAGAATGCACAACTTTTATGGGGAAGCAGAAATTAATGTTTTTTTTCTCCCGAACAAAAATTTTTTTTTCACCAAGTTATTGTTTTCCATCAAGATGTAACTTCTCTCGTTATCAAATACTTTTTGCTGTGCAATGTACAAATGTTCAATATTGAATCAATGAATATCAATTAGTGTTAGAGAAAAATATTATTTTTAATTTCAAGCAAATTTTAATGCTATTTGTTGCGTTACGGTTGGAATAAAACAAAATCGTGTGGATCAATTTCGGGTGCACATGACTTGAAAGGCTACTCACAGACATTACTCATTTTTTTCTAGGATTCCTCTTAAGTAAAATTATCTTGCATGGTCATGTTTCTGACCTTGCTAAGCGTTTTCTTTGGAATATTCTCTTCCACAGCTTGAAATATGGATAGTTTAGCAAAATGTAATTTCCTCTTAAAAAGGGATGAAGAGCAAGGGGGAATACAGAAACACCCGGGGGAGGAGAAATTGAACCCCCCCCCCGTACAATGCTTCATAACAAAGTTTTCATGAATTAATTTTTAAATGTTTTTAAAGGTCCCTTCAGGCGAATGAATTTACTTTAAGTACATATTATGCACCAATATACTTTGAATGTGGGCATAAAATATATTTTTACGTTTCAAGCCAATTCTAACGTTTCATGCCAATTAAATGCTAAACCCTACGTAATGTCAACGAGATGCTATAAATTGCGCGGCTTTAATTAGGAACATTGTCATAATAATTATAACACGAGGGTAAGGTTATTAAATAAACCAATACCTCATTTGAGTTTTTATAAATAAATTTATGTTTTATCTATAGCATAAAATATGATTGAGAAATTGATAGCTTCGTAACTTATAAGTTTTATTGAAGAATTCAGAAACTATTTCTGTGTGAATTTCAAAAACAGCTGCTGATTTGTTCGTAAAGCCATAATACCATCTGAGATTACATATTGATACCACATGTTGTGTCCATCAAAATCATGGTTTTGCCAAGATACTACCATAAGATTTCTTTTATTTTTCATTTTTTATAAACTGAGAATGAAATCGGTTATCTCTCAAATAGCTTTCTGAATCAAAATGACTCTTTCAGGCCCTCTTTTACATTAAATAAAATGTTAATCAAAGGTTCTATCAAAAAAAAAAAAAAAAAAAAAAAAGAATTAATGAATGAATTGCGATGTATTACATTCTCTTGAATTTAAAATCAGTGAGTTAAATGTGTTTTGTCACTCTGACCTCTGACTCCAGTAGTACTTCTTTAACAAACAAAGATACTTTTATCGAAACATAGTTTTTGTGTTTTATGTTCCTTTTTACTAACTATAAAAAAATCATGCTAAATAGAAGCCAATTAAAAAATAAAAAATAAAAGAGTTAAACTAATTCATCCTTTGGGATGGAATGGGACCCATGTCCCCCCCCCCCCCAAAAAAAAAAAAAAAAAAAAATCTGCTGCCGATGAAGAACTCAGTTAGTCAAATCAAGTTAAAACATTTAAGTTCAACATAGGTAGTGCGATATTTCATTCAAAATATATGTTTCGTTGGGCATAAAGAAATGAAGAGAGATGCTATAAAAAGAAATGAGCAGTCTATGCTCGAATCTTGCTGGAATAAGTATTAGAATGTGTTTAATTTCTTCTAGTAATGGGAATGGGAGGGCGGGGAGAAAGGGACAGCTGCATTAATGTCGAAATAAGATGTGAAAAATTATTTCTAGTTTGTACAGTAGATATAGAATTGTAACGCTGAAGGTTGACCCCAACGTGACAAGCTTTGTTGTCACAAGCCTATTAGAATGAAACAAGAGCCTGCAGGTGTAATATTCATTTAACAAAGCATAAAAATAATAACTCTTTCTTTCGGCGTAAATGTAACTAGTCCATCTTATGCTCACACTTCTCTACATTGAATTTAATTCTGCAATGCTAGATATATTAGTACAGATTTTTATACTGACTGTAATACGCATTTTTTGGACACTCTTAAAAGGAAAAAGCATTAAAATAGTTATTCTAGATTAACATAAAGCTTTCGACAATTATTTCGACTAGGAGAACGGTATTTCCTGAAATTGTAGGCGTAGCGTAGGTGTTGAGAGTAAATGGCAAGAGAGAAACATGAATAAAATATACGCAATTTCTATTTGTATAAATAACTCTTATCATAAGTGTATAAGTATCTTATCTTTAAGAAAACGATAATTTTCACGGTTGCATAAATGCAATTCATATTTCAGTTGTTTATTTTATTGCTGAAACTAGCAGTACCCGCCCTGCTTAAAAAATTAAAGGAATGAAAATGAAAATTCTCCTTCTCTATTGAAAAGTTATTTCTTTAACAAAGGAATCTAAGAACTTTTATTTAACAAAAATACACATACCCCGTTTTTAGAAAACCTGTAAAAGTTTCCTTGTAATTAAAAAAAAATCGCCAAAACTATTAAATTGCATGATCATTGGCGACATTGGGACGCTCACGCATCTCTCAAGTGGGACTAAATCCATGAAACCCAAGTTGGTATTTGTGGCATTTTTACCCCATTTAATACCGACTGAGTACAACAACGCAGCTACAATACCATTGCTGTCTCTATCTGCTCTGAAACAGGCAATTTCCCAACACATCGATCCGCAAGTAGTGCATCCGAACTTGCTTCAGATGAAACGACTGAAACTAATTTATACCATGGCTACTTATTCAGCTAATACTGCAGCTACAGGTTACACTTAAACTTACTTACATCCAAAAATGATCCTCCATTTACTCCAGAAGAATCTACGGTACTTTGATTGTATCCAGAATAACGAAAACAAAACAAAACACACCTACGAAGAAATCAGAATATGCGGTTTCAGAATAATTTGACATAGTACGAATTTTGAAGAGCTGCATTCAAATTCTTATTATTTTGTAAAGAAGTACAAATCTTGGAATTTTTTCAATAATACAGGCAACATGCGAAAATTCGAATCCTTATAGCTCGAATCTTCCTTTATCTCGAAATTTCCATTGGACCCCAAGTTATTGAGACGACTGCTTGAACTTTCCATATGGAACTAAAAATAATTCGAACATTTTTGGCCGACCACTTAGAACTACAGGTTATTCATAGTTGATCGCATTAGTTAAATTGATGATTAAAACTGTGCCTGATTTCGGAAAAAACAGGATGGATTTTTCCCCATCGAAATCCAAATGAGAACACTAAAATTTCTTTACATTAATCTAACAGCTTATCCCGCAACTTTCATGGGAAACGTGTATGTGACAAAATTTAATGATTACTGGATTATAATGTGCATGAGTTTTTCAAAACCACATTTTAAACCTTAGTTCCTTATTACATCGTTTAAATGTCATCGTAATACATTTTAACATTTAATGAAGAACCTGTACTGACAGATCATCATTTTGCAGACCGCATACCCTCTAATCCGATCAAGGAAGAGTCTCCTTAAAAGTGTTATTTGTCTTTCAAAAAAAAAAAAAAAAAAAGGGGGGGGGTGACTGAAACTGGGGAAAGTCTTATAAAAAAATAAATAAAATTTGTTAGGAAAAAGGCAAAGTTGTACTGTATGTGTGCCTAGCCTGAACTTTGCTACCTTTTTTCGCTATTTTATTGTATTAATGTCAGTAATGTATTTTATGAAGTAAATACTAATATTGACAACTTATCATTTTGCAAGCCACATACCTTCTAATCCAATCAAGAAATAGTCTCCCTGAGAGTACTGTTTGCCGTTCAATTTAAAAAAAAATAGAGAAAGAAAGAAAGAAAAAATAAAATAAAAAGGAAAGAAAGAAAAGGAAAAAAGAAAGTAACGAAAATGTAAAAAAAAGAATCAAAATGAAAAAAGAAAGTAAGGAAAAGATTTAAAAAATGGAAAAGAAAAAAAAGAAAGAAAGAAAAGAAAAAAGGGAAGAAAAATTAAATTTGTTGGGAAAAATGTAAAGTTGTACTGTGCTCGCCTTGAACCTTACTTTAAGACTTTTTACTAAAAGCAAAATCAAACTTAATTTATGCAATAATACTCCATGTTATGAGAAGAACAGATGTTTTTCTATAAGTTTATATTAAAAAAAGCACATATTTTGAGGCAACTTTATTAAAAAAAAAAGATCATTCGCAGGGTTAATATTAATTAACCTTTTCATTGTGACCATTTTCTCACGGAAACAGTTCATTTTCCATGTCACTAATTACGCATATTTTCCTTCTGATGCATAGAATAACGTATTTTCTCTTAAAATGTTTTCCTAAACATCACAGATCGATCTTAAAACTTATCCTCAAAACTGAAAAACCCATCCTGTTTACATTTCCCGATATCGTGAATTAATTTCATATTAATTAAATCGTTTGTAGTCTTCTCACCGACAACAAAACGACGTGAGAATCGGCAATCGAACATCGAGGAAAGGTCAACATCGGGTTTTAATTTTCCAACAATGCCTACCCTAAGCGCGACAGTTGAATAGATCGTTTGGATACTATTTATCTCTCGATAACCATATGTATTTCTGCATTCAGCAATTAGCAAAAGATTTCGTAAATTATTCTCAGCCTTGAATCGAACGTGATTTGGAGGAAGTGTCGCCGCTCGTGACATGAACTGATCTTGTAAGGAAATAATATGAATATGACAAAATCGTGCTTGAAATGGAGCTGTCAGTTGTACTGATGTGTTTTACAGATCCAATAGGTAATGCTGATTCACGGGCATTCACAGCTGTAAATGATCGTTATGACAACAATAATAAGAGTCCATAAAATTGTCAGAGCATACAGCGGGATAAACGTTGCTATTTCTTTTTATTAACTCTCTAATTACATATGAATAGCAATATTTATCATCCGTCGTTATGAAATTAAAAGACGTAAATTAAGTATTAGTAAAGTATAGTTTTTTTCTAGTAAATGTACTTATTTTGAGCCCAAATTCATTTTCTCGCGAAAGTTGAAAAGATTCAGTCGTCTCTCTTAATTTACATAATGCGAAATCTTTAGGTACATTAATTTTAATTTAAGACATTCATGAAAATTTTTCCTCAAAATTTTTGTTCTGCACTTATATTGTAAACAAATTACATGATTTGGCCAATACTTTTTACAGAGTTTTAATCAAATTCACGAGAAAATGCTGATTTATTGACATTCAGATGTAAATGGTCATAGTGATCATCTATAAAAATGTCAGAGCCTACGAAAGGATGAACTTTGATATTTCGTTTCATTTAATGCGATAGTTAAATATGAATATCGGGAGTTATTACCCATATTTATGAAATTTAAAGACGTGTACTAAGTAGGGGAGGGTGACGCAAAGCGGGTAGGTTAACGAAGAACGCTCGGAAGTTTTAGTTTTTGGATTTTTATCGCAACAATTTTGGTTTTATTTCCTAGCCGGGATCTTGAACTTCAAAATAAAAAGTGATTTTTTTCATCATTTCAAACAAAATATTTATTTATTATCAAACATGACAGACAATTGGAAACCCCACTTTTTTATTTCAATAATTATAACCTTAAATTGAAAAAGAAACAAGCAAAATGACTATCGTAGTTTGAAGGTGGATGTAGTCAGAATAACGCAATAATACTGACATTTAAAAAAATAAACTGGTCTTCGACTAATCACTAGTTACACACCTTCAGTTATCTACCATTTTTCTTTTTTTAAACCTGGTTACACCATGCCGCTTCACTGCTACTTCGCTGTGAATGATTGAAACTCGGGGGTGTTCGGGTATACACGACTTACGCATACATGGCAGCATTGTGCGGCGGCATACGAATGCTTATCCGCTTTGGACCACCCTCCTCTATTAGTAACGTAGAATTTATTTCTCTATAAATGTGTTTAGTTTGCGTTTTAAATCCTTTATTCGCTGGAATATGACGGGTGGTTTAAAAATCATATTCGATCCCTTTTAAAATATTCTATGCAAAGTCTTCAAGCAACATTCTTTTAATCAAATATATTATTACATTAAAACCGACAAAATCTTGTTTGAAAGAGAGTTGCCAGTTACACTGACGTTTCACAGAAATTAAATCACAATCTACGGATAAGGGGCCATTCATGAATTACGTAAGGATGATTTTGGCAATTTTCGTCTCCCCCTCCCCCATGTAAGGGTAAGAAAGATTTTTCACCCCCCCCTACCTTACGTAAGATTGCATTTCGCTTTTCAAAATAGTAAAATAACGAATCTTACATCAGTGGAATCGTTATTGAATTAACTTAAAAATTTTTTTTAAACCTTTTTTTGTAGAGAAATATTTACTAGAAGGAATCTAGACTGAATGTTCTTTCAACAAATATTTTTTGTATATGACGCAATATTAATTGAAAACAAGACATACCATACGCAGTGCGATTCTTTTTTTATATTTTAAACTATTCCTTCTTTAAAAAACAAGTAAAAACACCTCATCCTAATACATTTTTTACTTTCCAGAAGCAAATGAAATATAATCCCTTTTGACCGCGCGATTTCTAGTATGAAGTATCGACTTGGTAAATATTACGTAAGAATGGGTCTGACCCCCCCCTCCAAGTAAGGGTACGCAGAGATTTTTCTTACCCCCTCCCCTTCAGGACCCATACGTAATTAATGAATGGCCCCTAATACTGATTTGCGGGCATTCACAGTTTTAAAAGGTCGTTATGACAACAACAATGACAATCCATAAAAATTCATGTTTTATTATAGAGCAGATAAAATTTTGTTATTTCCTTTCGTTTAATTTTCTATTTATATACGCATAGCTGCAGATTTTAACCATAGTTATGAAGTTGACTGACGTACAGTAATGACGTATAGTAAAGTAAACATCACTTCCTGTTAAAGGCATATTTATTCTACTTTGTAATTCATGAATTCACAATAATACGAGGTTGGTTAAAAATCGTATTCTTCCCTTTTAAAGTATTCTTTTGTAAAACCTACAGGTAAATTACTATTAATCTAATATATTTATTTTAATTCTGTAAAATCTTTAATTTATTTTAACACTGTATGAATTGCTTTAAATTTCAATCCTTTAAGTATAATTGACCGATAAAAAAACTTACATACGCTATATAAATTTCGATTAAGTTCGAAAATTTTCCCTTCTTTCTTCATAGTTCATAACGAATTTAATGCTTGGCAGAGCTCGTAAATTATAATTAACGTCTGACAGTCTTTAAATCTTAAAGAAAAATTTCAATAAGTATTTTTAATTTTCATGAAAGGGTAATATAAAATACTGAACATTTAATGATAATAGTAGAGGATTTTTTGGAGAAAATATCTGGAAGTGTATTTTTCTTCTTGTCCCTGTCTATTTTATTTTATTTTTACCCTTTTCTTTTTATCCTACTTTCCCGTAAAATTCAAACAAAGAGAGAAGGGGGGAGGGGGAGGAGCATGGAAGAAGGCTTAACGCGTCCCAAAAATATGGCTAAAAACAAAAAAAAAAAAATGTCAAAAATAAATAAAACAATCAAATAAATATTGAAAATATAAAAATTAGAAATTAGATTTTTGAGATGGGGGAAATGTATGTTTGTCGAACTGTCTGTTCGTCTATTTGTCGGTCGGTCAGGCTGTCTGTATGTATGTTTGTTGTATGTCTGTCCACCTAATAGCTTTGAGTGAATAGTCCGATTCGAGCAATTTTTTTTCAAAAAATCTCTGTGAGGACGTCTCATTTCTATATTTCACTTTTGGATATTAATAATTTTCTGTTCAATCTTGAACAGTTCAAAAAAAAAAAAAAAAATCTTAACAGTAGCGTCTACGGGGAAGTTTAAGGCAAACACAGATCCCCAACTTAAAGACGGATTTATTTCAAACAAGCTTTGTTGGAAAAAGCTTTTGATGAAAAGGTAAATAGAAAATATTTTTTCGATTTGGTTATTTTCAGGGACTTTTTTGAACAACTTAAAAATTTATAACACTGACGCTTAAGGGAGAAGGATTCAAAATTTTGAAAGAAAAGGCAGATTCTGAATACGTTTTCAGTTTTAAGAAGCAGGGAAAAAAATTGTTAATAAAAATCGAAATACCACCTTATGAAGACTTAATATTGATACAAGTCCGAGATAAATATGACTGAATCAAAACAAAATGAATTACCGGGACTTTCGGAGGGACCGGAACACCGAGAGTTTAGGTCATCTACTCCGAGTCGAACTCCTGCTCTCCGAAATCAGTCCGAATCTGACTTTGACTCTTCAGCGTTGGCAGAAATACTCAGAGGGAAAATGACCGATTCTGACTCTTGGGATTTGAAAGTCTTCGACTCCCGACTCCAACTCCGACTCCTTTACTACAAAATCAGTCCAGTTCCGACTCTGATTCTGCAGCCTGGGTTTTACTCCGAAATAACGATTGTTGAGGTGATTTGCTTTTATTTTCATTTTAAAGTTTTAATTAATTAATTTTAATTTTAGCAATGGGAAATGAAAGAAAATTCTTTATTTAAAAAAAAAAAAAAGAAAAGAAGAAGAAAATGCGCAGACCATTTAATATTATTATTAGTATTATTATGATTTATTTATTTATTTTTTCTTTTTTCCAAGTATATTCATTAAACAGAGTTTATTTTATTATTTGGTTATTTATCTTCTAACGTATATTTTTTTTCTTTAAATTTTTGGAAAGGGTTAGAAATCAATCCAGCGGCTCCATATTTTACCCAAAAGTAAGAGCAACAAATGATTTTTTTTTAAATTTATTTACTTATTTATTTTGATAATATGTATATTTATTTTTGCTGCTTTTTTTTTATTTCAACTTACTTTTTTGTTTTGAAAACAGTTAAATAAATTTTTATTCAAAAAAAAAAAAAAATGTTAGCAGCGTTGTTTATAATGTGCTTTTACTTTATTTGTTCGTTCATTTATTTTTTACGATACGTAAAAGTCAGCTAATTAGTCAAAGTATTTCATCAGATAAGAAAGGAATATTACGTTTTAAAAAATAAGTTTAAAATGTTAAAAACGTTCGTTGGACATAATTTGCAGTCTGCTAAATAAGAACACATTGCTCAGATGCTAAAAAGTCGATGTCGGTATGGGTTTAATTGAACTCGTTTGGTTCTGGACGGAATTTCTTTTTTCTTTTTTTTTCTTTTTTTTAAAACCCCGTAGGGATACAATTATAGGCCACGGAAAAAAAATTCCCTTCACCTTCTTTCCAACTTATATATATTTTAAACATTTCATTTGAAAGACGAGATTTATAGTTACCATTGCTAAAGTCCGCAAATTTCTAAATCAAGGGTGTACACGAAATTTTCATTGAAAAGATCGAAAAATGGCTCATAGTTGGACCATTTTACGGCATCTGTTTCATTTAAACTGAAAAAAAATACTGTCAGATAGAGGGAACAATTACGGCTGTTCTTGAAATTAAAAAAAAAACTGATAATTTGCATTTGAGAGAAAAAAAAGTTAAAACTAAAGTGGGAATCAAGTATTCCTTGTCTCCCCAATTGTAACCAGAGCATAATTAAAAAAAAGGCAATCTACGATCAGGTGAGGTTGGCGTGCACAATCAGTCACTTTTACATCATCAATAAGAGCAGTAATTCGCAATTTTTGTGCCTTAAAACGATGGTAATTCATTCATTTAATTTTCAAACACAAGGTATGTTTTCGTTATTCGTAATTAATAAGAGCACTGAATGTTTTTTTTATCTTAACAGGTGACCAAAAGAATTGAAGAAGTCATTGTTTGTTTTATTTTAAATTTTATACTCTCAAGGCCCCTTTGAAATTCTTCTATGTATCCTCAGTGGCGCATCAGGCGTCCCCCAGACTAAAAACTGCTGCTATAATGGATTGAGGGGATATTATTGCCCGATACAAGAAGAAATACATGACATTTCAGCGAAAAAAAAAATGTGTGGGTAGTTGTGTGTAGGTGTGTGTGTATGTGTAGGTGTCTGAATGTATGTGTAGGTTCTGTATGTACGCGCGTGTGTGTGTATGTGTTTGTGTATGTGTGTGTAGGTGTATATATATGTGTGTGTGTGTGTACGTGCGTGTATGCATGCGCGTGTGTGTAGGATATGGACGCAACCTGGAGACGGTTTTCGCTAGAGGAGCAGCATCGTGAGAAGCCGGTCGACGGTTATGCTGCAGAGGGTGCTGGTGGGAAAATAAAATGATAGCACATCAAAACAGTCAAATGAAAGCAATAAGCAATCTTGATTGCTCAAAAAAACATCAAAATTTTAGGCTATAATGTGCAGGCCTGGGGTACGTTCGAGTTTTGTACCAATTTCAAGGCAGTAGGTGCTATGATCCTTCTGAGCATCGGGAACAAATATACATCCATACAAAGAAAAAAAGAAATATTTTCCTAAGAATTAATATTTTTAAAACTTTCTAAACAGAATTCTTTATTTATTTTTTAAGGTAATAAATTTGTTTTATATCTCTTATAATGAAAAGTGATTTTTTAAAAATTTAGTTGTTTTTTTTATATCTCGAGTAAAATTTTGAGTAAATATTTTTTTAATTGTAATTATGGAAACGAATAGATTATATTATTAATTAGCATACTTACATAAAAAGTTTTAAATAAAAATGTATAAACATCTTTCTTATGTACTTGTCTACTTTAAAAAAACAAATAAACAAAGATAAAATGTCGACTTACTACTCCAAAGGGAAAACAAAGCAAACGGCGGAGTGTGGACGTAATATGTTCCTTTGTGTTCGCCGTACTCCTTTGAATCATTTCCGAAAATAGCAAAGAATTTTCAATGAAGTTATTATTAGCTTATCACATTATTTCTAAAAATAGCTGAGAATATCAACAGTCAATAATAGGTAGATATAGTGAACGTCCTTACATTAGGCGAACAAGAAATGTTAGTTTGTGCTTTTGCCTAATATAATGCAACGTAATATATGTAAGTAACATATTACTTTTTTTTTGTTGGAAAGAAATGGTAATGTAACTCAAATAGTCAAGTGGTTTAATACCGGATATTTTGCTACAATTAAGACTGAATGTTTAGATTTTCGGCAACCGTACTACATAATTATTGTTGTCGAAAACTAAAACACTGAATGAAATTCTAAGTACATTTCACTTTGAGTAACAAATAAGAATAATATATTTATAGTTACGAAGGAAAAATAGAAGAACAAATTAAATTTCCTTGAAATAATTAAGTTGCAGCTCAAAAAATGCCACTGTGTAAAACTTACAAAAAATAAATATTTTCTTAGTATCAGTGTGCAAGATCAATGCGAAGTAATCTTGCAGACATGATTTTTCTCTATTTCTTTTTTTTTACATTCTTCTATTTCTAATACATTGGAGAAATTATTGGATTCAAGATATTCGTTTTGAGGTGTGCTGCTGAGTCCCTTTTGATTGTTTTTGGAAAACTTCTGTCTGCCTATCTACCTGTCTCTGTGCGACCGATTTTTTGTGGCTGCTCTTGTGCAAAAACTACTGCATGAAATCAAAACAAAATTTGATTCACGTATGTACCCTCAAGTGAATTGGTTTTGACGACAATTCCTCCAAGGGGGTGGAGCAATCGAACGTTTTCTCTGCTATGCGTGTTTGCTATATTTCAGGATAAAAGGGGCGGAATTAAACAAAATTTGGTCCATATGTTAAAAGGCTATAGTGCTCATTCCATTTTAATGCCTATAGCTCAAAAGAAAGTTTAGCAATAGATTGTTTTTTTCCTCGTTACCTGTGACTGCTATATTTCGAAAAGTAATGAACGGTATCAAACAGAAATTTAATCGGCAGGCAGAATTTCAGAGTGCAAGGGCTGATTTGATTTTGGTGCGAATAGCTCAAGAGTGATTGGTGCAGTAGAACGTTCTTTCTAGTTCATTGCGAGTAATATACCTCAAAAAACAAATGCTACGTTTTAGATGAAATTTGGAATGAATGTGAACTTACGCGGAAATAAGGGCTGATTTGACATTGGCGTTTATTGTAAAGGGAGCTAAGTTTTGCCATCCATTGCTCGAATAAAAATAGCTTAAACAGTAAAAACCACGCAAAATACAAATTATATTAAAATGTCGTTTGCTCGATAAAGCATTTTCATGCGGTTCAATTGTTGGTAAATGAGTGGAAAAATCGCAATAATTCAAACTTTTTATCTATTGCCATCTTCTATTGTTAACAAACAAAATGTTTGAATTCAATTTAAGCAAGACTTTAAAAACTATTCTAGATTATTGCGAGAATTTTTGGATGATACGGAAATTGGTACGATTGTCAAATTTTTGCTTGAGTAATTTTATTTTAGCAACCCAAATGTTTTGCGGTAACCCTATGCGAATATATATTTAACTACTCTTTGTTTACACAGGCAGAGGAATTATATTCCTCTTGCAGGAATTGGTGCCAAAAGTTTAACTCCAATCAATTATTAGGATCACCAATTTTCTAATTATCGAATTCTTCACGCTTTTGCAAACAGCAGAATTTTGCAGTAGAGATAATGCGTTATATCAAAGAACTCATTTGATAGATAAAGAAGAAAGTTTCGTGATAGCCACAACATACTTGTTGTTATTTTTGATTTATTTTTTCTTGAGAGAGATAATTATTTTTCTATGCATAAGTTATAGCACTCAACGATTTCAGGCACACATTTGCATACGTCGAAAAATATTTTGCTTAAATGTTCATAAAACTTCGAATTGCTTTATTTTAGTCAAATGATTTTTCGTTTTATTAATTCAACAGATGCATGTGTTTATTATTATGCATGTTTATGGGAATGCTTTATAATAGAAACTAGGGAGCTCCATCTTCTGCTAACTTCGCTCGCAAACACCCGTTTGCAACCTGCGGTTGCTCAGGGCTTCCTGTGATGGATGACGTGTCAAATGATGATTTTTATGCTTTTTCCATCCTATAGACTGTTTTTATCAATTTATATTTTTTATACATAAATATCTAATTTTCATGTATAAATTATATCAATGTTTATATTGTAAGGTTTAGAAACACGTGGCAGGACGAAATGGTGTTCACGTACCCAACGGTGCTATATAGCGTTGACCTGGTAGACATTGACAGTTCGGAGAAAATAGGGTTGTAGACACGTAGACACTTGGACAGACGCGATTAGGTTTTAATAGCACAGTAAAATCCCGTTACAACGAACTTCAAGGGATCGTAAATTTTATCCGTTGTAACCGAAATTTCGTTGTAATGGGTTCAAGCAATGGAATGAAAATTAAATTGGGACTGGAAACTAATTTCGCTCGGATGTTTCGTTAAATTGGTGCCGTAAACGCGAGCTACTTTGGCCCAGATTTTTAAGTTTTCTCATCCTTTTCTCAATAATTTTGTAACTATTCATATCTCCAAGCTGTGGAAACTTGTTTTACACATCTGGAGATCTTTTAATTTAATTTTGAAAAGTGCTAAGTTTATTTCCAAGTATTTTTACTCTTTATTAGGGTTTTTATTTGGGCCAATGTCACCCTTGCGTTTGGGTTACTTTGGCCTAAAGTGGTTTTCTCTATTTAAAATCACTGTAGAACCAACTAGAGTCAAAGAAATACGTGTGTTAATTTGAAACACTATTTATTTGAACAAAAAATGCATTAAAAAAAGTTTGAGTCACACATATTTGTTTTTGGGAAAATTATTATTATTATTTTAATGTATGTGTGCGGAGAACAGTCATCTTTTCATCAGTTTTGAAAGTTGAATAATTTTATCAAAACGACACCATTCGTAAAACACAAAGGATCCTTAATTTTCGGTCGATCCCAAAACTTTTTGGTGCATTCCATGCTCTCAACATTCGTTCCTTCTTCTCTCAAATGAACAGCTATCCCTGGAAACCAGAGTTCCTACAATAACCACCTTCCGTAAACTTTCAACAAATTTAACAAAATTCGTAAGTAGATACACCAACTGGGTCAATGTTTTCTAAACCTGCTTCAACTTTTATTTCCACTTCATCTTCCATAATAAAAGTCATGTAACTGAGACATGATGAATTGAGTCTGAAATTTCTCTATTTATCCGTTGCCAAGAATTTCAGGATTTTTTTGTGTTTTTCCTGTTTAAAGTCTTAATTTTAGCTATTCTTTACTTTTCTAAATCCCTCTGGTGAATTTTTTCAAGTTTTTATGCTGGGCCAAAGTAGGTCGTAATTTTTAGGTAAAGAGATATGTTGTCATTGTCAATGTTTTTAAAGAAAACCTAAACAGAAATGAAAAGTAAAACTATACTACGGCATAGAATATTAAATAGCACTGGTAAATATGAACTTAAAAAACTTTTATCTGATGTAGAATTGCTTCTACATGGAAA